>NW_017257391.1:774358-782151 GCF_001594055.1 Mycetomoellerius zeteki | reverse complement strand
CGCTCTTCATTTTTTGGGTCAACAGATGTGTTATGAAACATTTGAGTTATTGATGCCTCAGTACTTAAATGGAAAGATATCTTTTGAATTGAACTTTAGATCGAGCAAAGCTACGATCAACTGTGATAAATATAGATTCGATTTGGCCACATCTTATAAAACAGAACATCTCAAATAATCATAAAGAAACTTATTTTAATTAAATATCTGTTTTATATATATATATATATATGTTTTAACAAAGTAGACTAAAAATATTAAAATTTTTATCCGCAAAAACTCCTGCTTCACAATTTTCTTTTGCACTATTTTTATTACAATTTTATTGAAACGTATTCTCACACACAAAACACGATAAGACGAAACAAATCGTGTGCAATGCAATGTGTTCACTGAGAGATAAACTTTTAATCAAGAGCCCTTCATACAGATGCCTTCAACAAGAATGGATGTGAAGAAGTACACGAGATATTAATATTTGAAAGGACGGCCATGCGTCCCTTTAAATGTTTCGGGACCACTGTAGCGCTCGTATATTATTGCACGAGTCTTTTAAAATGTTCACCCTACGAGGACCACCGCGATGTCGTCCGGAATATCTTACATAGGAATATCTTACGTAGGAAGGAAGGACGTGCAAGAAAAACACGCGGAATTCCGTCGGCTCCCTTCGTCTTACGAAAAAGCGATTCTCTTCTTTCGTTTTGTCAGACATCCAAGACATTTTGTTTACCTTTTATTCGTATTATACATATTTGAAGATCACAAAGATATCCTATATAAATTACATTTATATCTTTTGACTTATTTTAATTTGCATAATTCAAATTTATTTTACAGTAGACAGTAATTATAACTTTCTAGAAAATTTGTATATATTATTTAAATAATACTAAATATTTTGAAGAGAGAGAGAGAGAGAGAGAGAGAGAGAGAGAGAGAGAGAGAGAGAGTACCTAAGATATTTCTTTTTAAATGATTCCAAACGTATATAAGTTTTATTTATCTTAATTACAATTTTAATTAATTTAGTTTAAAACAAGAAGTGACGTATTATAGGTATATAAATTAAGCAGGGTTGGCAAAAACCCAATTTTTTCCAGAAAAACCTAAATTTTGGGGTTTTTTTGTGGGTTTCTGTGGATTTTTGTGGTTTGTGGGTTTTTGTTCTAGGACTCTAGTACAGCCATTTATTGTTTTAAAAGCGTAGTACCTGTTCGACAAAAACATAATCTCAAAAAGTCATCCAACAGATATACTCGTATACTACCAGGATTTAGGAATTTTATTAATATCATTTATGTTAAGCAATCAGCAGATTTCCGATTAATTTATAGATAAAAAACTAGTTTAATTCTTAATGCATGTTGTAATAAACTAGTTTATTTTTAAAGAGATCCAAATAAATGTTGTTCGTGTTTTTTTACTTTTCTAATTTTTGCTTAGCAATCTCGAGTTAGATATTTTACACATTTCAATTTATTTGAACGCAGGTCGTACAATGCGTTCTAATAACTTTCCATTTAAATTTCGTTATTATTTTGATTTACCAATACTTCGGTGATCATGAGGCTATAACTTTGAAACGTTGGATTGATATTTGTAAATTTATAAGAATCATATTACATTTTTTTAAATTATGTATTTTTAATAATGTTTTTTCATCACATTCTTCTAATAATTTTTTTCACAATTTACAATTTAAACATATAAGGCGAATTAAAAATTAGATAAGGTACTATATTATTCAAAGAAAAAAATTTTTTAATTAAAAATATTTGATTTACATAGATCAATATATTCTCTTAATAGACAATTAATGTTTTTTTTCCATATCATTTATCAAACGTATTACCATTACCACAGTATGTTTCGAATAATTGGGTAAAACATTATTCGGTTTTTTTTTTAGAACTTTCGAAAAAGACTGCCTTTTCTCGCCATCCAACAACGAAATAGTTAAACTCACTTGACAATAAGACGTTAAAGATTTATCAATCTTATATAATTTTATTTGTAACGTTAAATGTATTATGTTCAACCTGTGATATGACTTCATGTTTTCAATATATTGTATCTTTCTTTCCAATTTAATTATAATTAAACTAACATAAATGAATTGAAATATATAAACATAACATATCTAGCTCGAAATTGCTAAGCAAAATTAGAAAGGTCAAAAAACACGAGCATTTTTTTTTAGTTTATTGAGTTTTTGTTTAAAAATGCGAAGGTATATTAATATTATTATATTATACAAAACAATGAAATTTGACATGCATCTGGTTTTTGTACTTGGGTTTTTGCATTTGAATTTTTGTACAAAAACCCGGTGGGTTTTTATAAACTGGATTTTTCTGTGCCAACCCTGAAATTGAGTATAAAGTTGCATCTTTAATTTCCGCACGTTTCCCAAAGTGATGAAATGGCTATGCGTTTATTATCGTTATAAATATTTTACTCATCTCACATAAGAAATGTTTAACGAATTATCGGATTATCGATTTGGAACTATCGATCGGTTCGTTGATACATGTAAATGTAAAAGGTATTGAAAAGCCTCCTCCCTCACGCGTTGCACTCGGAATAGGTAGATACTCACGTGTATACCGTCGCTTTAACCACGTGGGTTCGCTTATTCTCTCTTGTCTCATGTCCTCTTTTATGCCGCTATCTATTCATAGACGAGAAAGCAAGCTGTCATGATGACGGACGGCGAAAGACAAAAGAAATACAGAGAAGGAAAGAGAGGAACGCTAACATATCGTGTAGTTGCATTTTTGATGATTACGCCGTTCCATTTGTTACACAGTGTATCCCGGAGCTATCGATCGAGAAAACTTATAGGATCAGAGATACTCTCGCAGAAATTAATTTTTACAAGAAATTCCATCACAATTCTTTAAATTCAAACAAGTTGATGCAAATTAACATATATGAATAATTTTTTGTGATTCTTTAATGATATTTTAATTTGCAACTTTTTTACATCGAATTCAAATGAATATATAATATTGTAATTCAATAATCACAGGGCAACGTTATCAATATTAAAACAACGTTATCGATGCAGCGGTCAATTCTATGTTAGACATATCTATATTATTAGTTAAACTTTACTTTTTCCGCATTCGAGTACATGCATTCTTATCGTGGCGCCAGGCACAGTGCATGTTGTGAGGGGAAAGCGGAGAGAATAAATCGATCATTCGCGACATTATCGCGATCGTATTTGCAACGTCACAGTTGGTCACAGTCCCGGAGTCTTGATCCTAGCGTAAAGGAGCAGCTGGTACTACCAAGTCGTAGGCGAGGTCGACGACCTTGCCGGTCTCTACCGTTCGTCTGGTACCGTCTGTCTCGTGTGGTCCAGGTCTTGTACAGGACATAAGCAGCCTGTGTCCAAGTCTATCGCATTCACACACCTGGATCATCGTGTCCATGACCAACCGCACTCTCTTCTGTTTATGGATTTCGTATGAGCAAATGAGGACATTTGTTTGAACAAATGCGATGGTTGCCTGAATGGGAAATAATTACGGTTGAACGGTCACGATGAATTATTTTGACGCGCGCGATCAGGAATGTATTATTAGGCAATATTATCTTTCAATATTCAACATACTGCGGCACTCTTTTCACTGTATAATATGCGAGTGTAATATCGATTTAGCCAACAGTCAATATCACGCTGCGATATACCGGTTCTTGTCCGAATATCGATTTACTGTATCCATGCTACTTGACGTGCCAAAATATGTTACGGTCTTTTATAGAGACCGGTCTTTTATGGAGACAATCGTTAATCCTTAAAATATTGTAAGCGAAAATCGCGTCAACATTTACATAATAATTTACATAAATTACTATATTACATCATTATCTACCTGGGAGGGCATGCGAGCAAACAAATCGTGGTTGTGATATATTGTATCTACTTTATAAAGAAGAATACTTCGCTCTACAGCGAAGAACGATGGACTGTTCTACAACGATAAAATAAAATCATGACTACAAAGATTCTGATGAATTTGTCGATAGAAGTTAAAAGCGTGACAAAATATCTAGACGAAGTGC
This sequence comes from Mycetomoellerius zeteki, assembly GCF_001594055.1. Taxonomy (NCBI): domain Eukaryota; kingdom Metazoa; phylum Arthropoda; class Insecta; order Hymenoptera; family Formicidae; genus Mycetomoellerius; species Mycetomoellerius zeteki. The sequence continues at coordinate 778,074 of NW_017257391.1, read as the reverse complement.
TTCTGTAAAATTTAAAAACAGATATCCGCATAGGAAGCAACAACCTAAAAAATAATAAAAGACATTCGTAAATTCGGACATTGCATATAAAATGAAAACAATGGCGCGTCTCTATGACACAAGAAGTGACAACCATTTAACTCCTTTACATGCTCCATCCTCCATTCCATTGAGTGATGCATATTTATTGTGTTACCTCGTGTACACCCTGACTTTTGGATCGCGTCAGATCGCTCTGTGTGGTCCACACGCGCGCGACTCACGAGTTAAAGTTTTACGAGTTTACTTCGCGATAAACGCGGGGTGAGACGTGTCTTACTTCGCGCCGGAATAAAATAAGCTATGGTATATAGTCTTTCTCTCTCTCTGGGATATACATTCATATAAATAGGTCGCCGCGAATAGATAGGCGCAGTCGAGCGGGACGCGAGTCCGAGCACAAAATAGCGATAGATCTCGGCACGTCGCGGGACGCCGAGTATAAAGACTAATGGTACAGTCATAAATGTCCGCGTTGCTACGGTCCACGACGAGTAAAGTAACGTCGCGCATTTCTTAGATCAACGAATAGAAACGGACGGATAGATACGTGTATTCTGCTACTCGAACCCGAGATCCGAGCGCGATAGAGGCCACGGATGCTAGCGAAATAACGGATGAGCTTAAGCTCGAGCTCGACGTGTCGTAAGGTACGGAGAATACGGAGGTATAGTCGAGAATTCATAAACATCGACACGTGAGTCGACAAACAGACGATAGAGTAATGATTATGGCGAGGCGGTAGTGAAAATGAAGCCGCGATTAGATTGCTAGGACAAAGAATATAGTGATTGCTCTAATCGACGTTCTTTGATGGGTTAAGTTCTTGGAATTACATAACGATGTCTTTTGCATAGATAAGAAATATAAAATGACATAATTTTGAAACTACTGATGAGTATAGCAATGTATTCAACCAAGAATCGTGAATTTCGAATGTAATTCAGTAAAGATGAGAAACTAACTCCCTGTGAGCTCAATATAAGATGTATCTAACAATTTATATTATAAAATTCTATTATTAATAATGTTTAATTCAAATTGTCAACATTTAATTATATGAAATAAAACAAAATTTAACTTCATTTGTGTTAAAGAACAAAAAGAAATAAAAGAATAAAAAGAAAATTAATCCATTCGCGACGAATAACCATTAATCTATTTCCCACAGGCAAGGTATTATTCTTTTAGTTTTCTCATTGTCTGTTTCTGTTATTCTTTTCTTAAGAAAGATGAGAAAAAGAGTACTGAAACAGTTGTGTTCTATGACGTGGATATATCAATCACAAATATAAATAATCATGAGTATACTTTTACTTTGTAACTCCTACCGATTCGCGAGCTTCATGTGACAAACCCAGGAGAATATGCTTTCCACTTGACATTAACATCTGAAACGCTAAGCATCGTCTAACAAATTACCGCGTGTACTCATAGTACATGCATTTATCAACTTAATTAGCTAGATATTTCTTATTCGCCATGTAGGCGCTCTTCGATAATAACGACATCCCCTTTAGATATTTCGTTGATCCATTCATCATTGATGTGCGTGTACATAAATCCACAGATGCAGTTTCGATAACGTATAAAACCTATACGGCTATCGTCGTCCGTAACGATTGAACATACATTTGATTTGCGAGAATCGCTAAATCTGTGTCTTTGACATGAGATATCGTTCAATCACTTTGGACTGATTCGTTATCACGAAAACAAATGTATGAATCCCGTGATTATCTATCGATGTTGCTCAATACTCTATTTGATATGGCGTTAGATTGATGATACTTAAATAAATAAAGATACAGTATTTTGTTCTTCTTCTCTTTCTTTTTTAATAGGGCAGATCTAAAATCCATCGTTACTAAGCGGCTTTGCCTTTATATCTAATCCTATAAATTAGGCCTGTCCAATTCCAGCTCCGAAGCCAAAATACAAAGCCATCGACGCAAAAAATCAATATGGATATTCGGGGAGCGTAAAGTGTTGATATGCATCTGAGCGATCACGCTTATCAACGCTTTGCAGTCCCTGAAATCTTACATTGAATTTCTTGGTATCGATGGTTTTGCGTTTTGGCTCCGGAGCTCAAATTGGACAGGCCTGGTCTAAATAGTCTAAGGTCTAAAGGCTACATAAAAAAAACTTAAAATGTAAGACTTAAACAGTAAGCGAATCGACCAATCACAATAGAGACCGTAAGACCATAAGTAGTAGCGAATCCAACATGTTAATTTCCTTACTGCTTAATCCTGGTTCATAAGTCGAAATCAAATCAGTATCGATTGATTTTTCGGATCGTTTAATTTGATGTCGACTACATTTTTTATTGATCTTCGAAGAAGATCGACATTTTATCAACGTTGCATCGAGAAGACCAACGTTTTATCAACGCTGCATCGATATAACGTCGATCTTCTTTCGAAGATCAATAAAAAATCTAGTACACTGAAAAAAATATAGTCAATTTTAATAAATATTTAGTTCAACACTGCCAACTAAACATTTACTTACAGTAAATAAATATTTGTTCACTAAAAAGAATGATTGTTAAATCAAATTAATGTTTCCTATATCAAATAAATATATCTTTATATTTAATAAATATTTAGTTGGCAGTATTGAACTAAATATTTGTTAAAATTGACTATATTTTTTTCAGTGTAGATATCAAATCAAATGGTCTTAAAAATCAATCGACTTCAAATCGACTTGCAAACCCAGGAAGTCTTACGTCTTAAGTTTTTGTACGTGCCAAGGCCTAAGTCGTCGCGACCGTGCGAGTATAACGTTACGTGAGGTAAGACGTAAGGTCAATCTGTCAGAATCACACGGACCCAGCTGTGACATTTATGAATATCGATGAATGACGTACAACATCGAGAGTTCGCTATAGATGTATTCTCCCGCGTCACAGTCGGATCTCACGATGCCAAAATGAATAAATCATCTCGCAGGAGATGCGGCGCGTATGCGCATCTGCATTCCTCGGAAGCCTCACGTGCATTAAGGTCGTTCCGATCGCTGCCGGGGTGCGCACGTACAGATACCCCGCCTGCCACCTTTTTTTTCGTCGTCGCCGCCAGGCCTGGAACGAATTGGAACGCGATAATCGCGGCTGACCGTTGTAAAATAAGCGTAAAAGGAGAGATCGGCCGAATTATCCGAGTCCGTTTTTACGCGATCATCGTCGCGGAACGGAATAGAATAGAATCCGCCTTTGAAATTTCAAGGCTAATTATTCTCTTTTTAACGAATAGTTGTATTGCAATTTATTGCGATTTATTTTCAACATTGAATCGCTAGACTTTTACTATGATAAATGAGATGGTCAGAAAATAATTTTATGAGGAAAGTATCTGCCTTTCTATCTGCCTTTGTATCATATAAATTATATTCCATAAAAATTAAAATATTTTATCAAAATAATATAAATATATATAGTTTCTAATACAATAAATTAATGATATAATATTTTATTCATTAACACTATTTTGTTGTTTTTTATTTTTCACGGTGCTTTTGTGCACAAAGAAAGCGTGATTCTACATGACCGTAGTATATTTGATCGAATACATGTTCGCCAGATAATCGTGACAGTTTTTTGTGAACGGACTGGAGCGAGTAACAAAGGTGGACGTTAATTGACAGGACAGAAGCGTCGTTGATCCGAG
>NW_017257391.1:659345-774333 GCF_001594055.1 Mycetomoellerius zeteki | reverse complement strand
AAGAGCGGTAGCACTGGCGAGATATAAAGCTTCTCTGAGGATCCCAGTCGACATGTCCGATCCGGTCGTGATTTTTGTCCGATCTCAAGGTGATCTGGTAATTATATTTGACATAAGGGTACTGCGTCGTAAGAAGCCGATTCTACGACTGGCGCACTAACTCGGCTAGCCTTTAAATAGTCGCCTTTAAATAGTCGCACGTTAATTGGATACGTGTTGAGCTACACTCTTCGTCCAGTTACAAAACGCTCGTGTCATCATTTAAGCCTGTCACACATGAAATGCATAACAAAGAATAAGCATAACATAAGACTGCTGGACCAATGAGCATCCAGCATAATGTCGCCATATTGATTTACATAAGATGCTCATTGGTTCAGCGGTCTTATGCTATGGTTATGCAGCTTATGTCATTTTGTGTGATGGCCCTTAATCTTAAGTTTCTTTGCTTAATATAACTATGCTGCTGAAAGAAGCAATTTTTAACCGTGATAAACGAAAAGAATTGTAATTAAAAGAAAGAGTTTTCATTAAGAAAGTTTATTGCTTTTATCTTTTATTTACAAATGTAATAATTTTGCGAAGAGAAGAAAAGAAAAACTGAAATTGTTAATTAACATGGAGTGAATTCGCACGATGAAATAGATGTGATTACATTGTCTATTATAAACAGAAACTCTCGTACAACTTTCTCATATTGTTGCACTTAGTATATAGTTTCCAGTTTCACTTCTCTCTTATTGTTAACTTAGTTTCCTGAATTAATAGGACTTTATTAACTCATCGAATCAGTTACTTAAACGATACGCTGCAATTTAATCGCTACACGCGACCCTTGGATACTTTAATTGTCGCGATTTGCATTAACGAGAACCAGCGGGACAGTTGAAAATGATCTCGAGAATCCTTCCAGACCGACTAGAGCCATTGGTGATTTAATTGGTGAACATTACGGAACACACGTGATTGCGACTAGTTATACCGTCGAGAATCGCCGAAGAAATCGTTGGTAGAATCTGTCGCAAATTACTCAGAAACGACCCGATCGATCTTAATCGCGCCGTCAAATCACGCGGTTTATCTCTGCACAATTAATTGCAACATGCCCGTATTGCCCGCTTATTTGCAGGCATAGAAAATGTCCAAGGCCGTTTCGTTGGACATAACCTAACGACACGAACATGCAAATGTCAAGGAGATGAACCAAGATATGTAGAGAGCCTCGCTTTCTCTTGCATCAATTTGTCATTTCCTTTTTTCTCTCTTCTTGGCTATTTCTGTGAGCATTTCGCCCTTTTCCCAATATCCCTCCATTAGTCAAGCTTTCTCGACCCCAGTAATGCGTGCTACCCGAGATGCTTCGCGTCCCAATTAGAAGCTCTGATAATCGATTCCGGCTCCACTCCCACATGACCCGTAAAAGAACGTGTCAGAATAAAAAATCGATGTTTCATGTTGCAGAAGCGGGAACTGCGCGCTGCCAAGATGGAGCGGTGGACCGTGTACGCGATGACGTTGCAATTCCTCACCGCCATCGCTCGTGCTACCGAGGATTTTCGCCATATCTCGTACGAAGGTAAGAAGTTACTTGAAAACGACGAAGATATTTATATCGATATTCATTTCAATATCAGCGTACCATGTTATTGCAGAAGATCTTGTTTACTATTTGTTATCTTTGAATTATACCTCCGTGAGTTTTGTAATCACACTCGCAGAGAAGAGTTCTTATCTCACTGATTTAACGAATCCAATTGGTAATCGCATATAAAATCTAGTAGCCGATCGCAGTGACAGCTTATCGAGTTTTCACGATTTATGCATCTTTTGCGGAAATTGCAATTGAATCTCAAATCACGCCCCGGATGCACGATAACGCGCGAGCATCGATAATCTCTATCCCGTTAATTGTCTTATCGCTTAAGTTAATTCGGAATAACCGCGAGTTGATTACGCACGCATCCGATTATGCTCGCGCGTTGTCAATAAAAAGCGTACACGTGCGCGACGATCGCCCGGGCGAAGCGATTTGCCTTCGAGTTTAATTCGCTTGGCTCGTGAACAGGATCAGCAAGTTTCTAACCGTGATTATCTCGGAAAACGGGAGCACTCCTACGGACCGCGACATGAAATACACTTCATTCATCAAGGCGCGCATTATTGCGCCAGGTGCGTTATCGGTGCCATTAAAAATGTAGATCCGCGATCGATTGATCGTGCATTCTCGCACGTAACCACGACGGATCGAGACTTTTGATCGTGAATTGAAGAGATTTTGCACTTGAGTTTTGGCGGAGCAGCAATTCATTAAAGAATCCCCAACCACTCATCACGGATCTTCAGGTTGATGACGTCAGAAGAGAAAATATACATAATGAATATTTTTACAAAAAATATATTAAAATAGAAATATTTTTCAATGAAACAATATTTGCGTTTGATAGAGTACACTTGTAAAATGTACAAAAAACTCTCATTCTATTTCAGAATAGAGTAAAATTATATTTATCTCAATTCAACTGTCACATAGCTTGTTTTGCTTCTGGTTATGCATAATTCAATTTCAAATATATAATTATTTATCGATCATACCGGAACACAAGAGAAGTTTTTGATATATTTTACATATCTATTCTATCAATTGCAAATGTTGTTTTAATAAAAATACTCACATTTTAATATAATTTATAGAAAGTTTCTTTACGTATTTTTCTTACTCGTCAATCCAAGATGCGGTTAGACAGCGTTAATAACTCGAAATCTTTCAACCGTTAATCACTGTTTTCTAATAACGAATTTGATAACTTCAATTGTTTCTTTTCGTTCAGTTGTTGACAACAAAAAAGAGAGTTGAATAATTCTCAATCACTATTTATTGTAACATTGCAATTTTCAGCATTGAGTTATTGTTGCACTATTAGTCGAGTTAAAGAAAGTCGTCTAAAATGAACTAAAAAAATGTTGCTTTCTGTTTCGCATCCTTTTAGTTTAATTGAGTGAGAAAGTAATTTCCAATAACTTTGTAATTGTGCGTTCGATAAAGTTCGAAGCCTGATTTATCAAAGTGTCATTAACGGGAAAGCGTTAAAGAGGAAGGATATTCTACGTATCGATAATGATGGATCACGACGAAGCGATCGAGATTGCCGCGTGAAATCGTGCATAATCGTCAAAAGTAGGTGAATTTCCTCTAGGAGAGTAACTGCCCTGCAGCCGCACGATTTCCGTCCCGGAAGACTGACATAAATCCGTAGTGAGCGAGCGGGTCGAGCCGGCCTGCGACGTTTATGTAAATTTAATTTCGCCCATAACCGCTTCTCTATGACACGTCGACGTGTCGGGTAGGCATAGCTAATCGATAAAGGAGAATATATCCCCGCGCGATGTGTCGCGCGCGCACGGTGTCCAAGATCGAGCCATTAACATCTCGCAAAAATGTCGGACATTCAGGGCACTTATCGCAAGCAATGACCCACAATGTACAGTTACCACGTAGGCGAGCTCGCGGCTCGATTATCGCATACTCGCGGCCCCGCAGAGAGAAAACGCAGATCGTGTTGAAGATGTGGGACGTATAGGTCGCCTATATGGATGGAGAACAGACGCCACGCCCGTCAAGCGGAAACCGTACGGAAAACCTCGTACCCGGCCATGGATTTAAATCTTAACAAGCTTAATGGCTCGTTCCTAGCTCCCGACGGCGTGCGGTAGCCCATCTTTTTCTCGACTCGTCTCTCCGCCTTTCTTTTTTCTTTCACCTAATAACACTCAGGTCTCGGAAGGCAAAGAGGAAGACGAGGAAAGAGGTATAAGCTCGGCGCGCAACCTATGATTTCCATTTGCACGTAAAATACTTGGCTCGGCGATGACTTCGATGCCCGGCGGCCACGGACGATGCGACAGTCTCTCGCAATAATCGTGAGGCCTGTATTAAGGTGGATCACGATTTCGTTACGGTTTCCCGCGCTTCTCGTGGTCGCCGTCACGTTTCGAGCCGCGCGCGGAATGCGGAATATGATTGTAATTAAAAAGTACTTCGTTTATCTCCTCCCGAGTCTCGGTTCAATCTAAAATGCAATCATTGGTGATTAAAATGTGCATATATATCGTACAAAGTAATATAGAAACAAGATTAACATTATTGATTTTTCTTCAAATTCTTCTTGCTTAATAGAGAATGCTATATTTAATATATGTGTGTAAGTTAATTTATTTTATCATATATTGATTAAAATAGCGTAAATCGTCCATGAAAATGGTATCGGCTTGAAATTGAAGGTCGCATGCTTTTTTTCTTCATTGGAAAATAAAACTATCATCGCGTATTTAGTTCGTTCAGGCAAACGGACGGCATTGACGATAGCCTCGGAATGTCGTTATGATAATTTGTGATCCTGCGGCAAACCATTCCACTTCTCGCAGAGAGACAGAACAATCGCCGACAAAACAACGGCACATATGTGCTGATAAATACGCGCAAATGTATGAGATATTTCTCTTTCCATGAATTTGCGATTACTTTCCGCGCAATCTGCATTCCTGGAGAATTTAAATCTCGCTAATAACAGCAGCATCAATATCAATATTTATTGCTATTTGCGAACGGTATTTGTTGCGATTATTGACTAACAAAATGAAATTAAAAAGCCGTCTTTCAATACAAATTATTATTCAATTTAATTCAATGTTTATTGATCAGTCATGCAAAATATGTCCCTCTTTATACATTGAAATGTAGGAACTACAGGACGTGTTGAAGCTTTAAAGTAGCACATTTTTTAGAAAAAAATGAAACGTACAGAGTGCAATGCTTTTAGAAAATATAACTCAATTTAAATCTATACGCGGATACAGAGTAGTATCATTTATTCTCCGGTATATCTCTTTGTCTCTCTGTTATGAAATTCAATTGTACTGACTCATGCACTTTTCAAAACAAATGATCCGATTGTTGAGAGTTCCCCGGGTGAGTTTTTTAAGTCTTGGACTATGGTATGATAAATTCTCCCACTCATTCTGATCAGGCGTGCGAATAATAACCGCGAATAATAACCTTCTATAGTCTCTCTTTCTGTTACCAATATGCAATAGAGCTTTTCCTCTGTCATTGTTATGCGACTAGGCATTGCAAATGACCACATTGTTAACGTTCACGAAAGTGACGTTATTTATAACGGTATCGGGTTGCTAAATGCGGGATGAACATCTCTCAACGGATCGATATCAGATCTCTTACATAAGAACGGTTGCGCGAAAATTTGCAGGCAGAAGTTCGCTCGTTAAAACCTCACACGATTGGCGTCAGGAGGCAACGACACCAGGTGTACACGATATGCCTAGGATGTCGTGTTCTTGTAACGGTATTATTTGCACATTATCTGAATAGCGTACGGCGATTACCTAAGTACGGTAAAATATGTATTGAGTACCTGAATACGCTTCGCTTTATAACTGACGAATATTAGCACGATAAAGCTCGGTAGCTGATTCATATTTACTACATTATTTTAATATTATAAGTGTATCATTACGATTTTGAACAGAAGAATTTATATGTCTTCTTTTTATGATAAAGGACAATAAAATCTCGCGAAAAAATCAACTCTATCAGAATAAAATCTGTTATCCTGTATATTTTTAATATTCTGTAACAATGTAAAGAATCCGAGTTTTCCTCGAAAAACACGGAAATAGAAAAAAAGTTGTGCTATTCCTCATTGTCACTGTGTAATTACATCGCAAAATGACGAGAATCTCTCATGGGGAGAGACGCTGTTCGAATCTAATTAAATTCCGAATACACAAGGGGCACAGACTGCGCGTAGATTGCGAACGAGCTTGTTAAGTGCCCTATTGCACGTCGAAAATGACAAAGCAATTCTCTTCTAATTATCCCCGATATAAGGCTTGTCGAGGGTACATTGTAACCGTGCTGAAACGTTTGCTTTCGATTCGCTCCTGAGAACCGGCGGCGATTGTTTGCGGTATGTCCGTTTGATCAGGTCGATTCATGAGGAAACGGTCTTCAGCCGACCGTGGAAGTCCCCCGGGTATCGACCGCAATGTCTCGATTACGGAAAGCGATCTGCTTAAGTTGTGATTACGCAATCGTATCTTTCGCAACGCGTGACGGCTTGCGCGAGAACGCGTAAAAAATTTTACGAGAATGGACGCGCTTAATATCTACGTAACAAATGATTTTTTTTAACGAGATAATACACTTTTTGCGAAGTTAACGATCGCTCGTTCGAGAGGTAAGTTTCAGTCGAAAGTCTATGACGAGTGTGTCTCAATCGCCAGTATGCGTAACGAAGTTTAAAGCAATATACAAGTAAAGAGAAAATAAATGACAACTAGAAAGTAGAATAGAAATGAATCTTTTTTAATATAATAGACAAACACAAGCAGGAAGAGAAATATTATATAAGAAGAGTATAGATTAGCTATAGGAGGATAATCCAAAATCGTGCACTATAATTCATGCATAAGATTGCTTTCTTTAACATAAACATAAACTATGTTTATCTAGAAGATGCTAAGTTATTAGACTATTAAGTAACAAAAATCGAAAATCAATTTCTATAAATTCTACAAAATTTGAGAACTTTACAATAAACAATAAGAATCTTATTGGAGAGAGACCGTTACATGTGAAAATACAACCAATAAGAAATAAAGGCTCATAACGGTCGAAGCTGAATCTTTAATGTTTAAATAATTACATGTGAGAATTTGTGTATACTATATATGTATATGTACATATACTATATTTGTAATTTGCAATATATATTATATTTGAATTTACTAGTGTATATAAAATGATAGTGGTAATTTTAACGGAATTTTAATTTCCTAATTAAAATTAACGTCGAGATAAATTTTTATTATTACAACATTAATCGAGATCAATTTTTATTGTTATAATATTCGTTCCTGTCGCGCTTATACTTGTGCACTTTTGTTGCGTTTCGCCGTCGCGCCACGTTGCCCTGAGGTTTATGGCGCATAAATTTATACTAACTGTGCTCTGTGTCGCGTGGCGTAGCATAGCGAACTGGCGCCATGATAATTACCGTTTTGCCATTTATACAGCTGCATTTTGCGCAAAATCACCAGAAGGTCCGCATTAGTTTCCACTGTGTGGTATTCCTTGCGGCGACGTGATTCGCGCGCGATTGTAAGCGAGTCTATAATTATTTTCACTAATGTAAAAGCCGGACGTCATCGATATTGGAAGCAGCTAGCTCGCAGCTACGATTCCGATTTTCTCGCTCGCTTTTTTCTTCCTTAATTAGCGTGATGTCCGCGGCAATCGAGGCTATCGGATCGACGCCTACGATACAAGATGAAATTCCCGCTCTCTCCATTCTTTTATTTTCGTTTGTGGTGACTCGAAAGCGCAGAGATGTCCCGTTGATTACCGAAGCGTGAATAAAAAATCGTTTTATATACCGCCCCCGTGGACAACCGAAGGCTGCTGGAAATGAAAAGGGAAATGTACTCCTGTGTGTATGTGTTTCTCGTTACATCGACGTCGAAAGCAGAATTCCATTTTAGCCGATGGCGCCTTAAGAGAACGTAGTCGTGTGTACTGATTTACTAACTCTATCGTTTCTATATTACGCTCTTGACATAACGTATATGGATTTGGAAGATGGATCCATCTTTCATCTACATTTTCAACATTTATAAGTAAGAAATAAAATGCCCTTTAGAATCAACTCGAATGTTGATGCGAAGTTTTAATATCAATTTATTAAAATAATAAATCAACAAATAAATGAAGCGCTATTACTTTATTTACTCGTTGATTAATTGTCTTAACTAAATTGACATTAATTTTGTATTAACGTTCACGTTGGCTCCAAAAGGCATTTTATTTTTTATTTGATTTATTTATTATCAGAGCTTTATTTAATTTTTATTGTTACTTCAATATTTACGACATTGTTGTATTCACTGCGCTTATGTAATCATAAGCTGAATTAATCTTTAAATGTATTGTCATTTTTCTCTAAATTCTTTATTTTTTGAAATTATTTGCGCATATTTTATTTTTCATTTTTTATTACTTTTTTTATTTGATTTATTTATTTTTTGATATAAATTTAAGGATTAAAATACATGCATGTAAGCTGCATTTCAGAGATATGCAAGGCACTGTGAAATTTATGGCGGAAAATAGTATGCCGTTCTTGCGAAAATACAAACGTATGTGCACGAAACTTTTTTCGACAGCAAAATATACGTCATGATATATTCACGAAGGTTTCGCGTCAAAGAGAAAAAGAAAGTAGCGATTTGCAAAGCGTCAAAACATCACGTAGACGGCGCAAACTTGGAGATCGTTTCTGTCTGCAAGCATGTAGAAGGTGTATTGTTTCTACTTTTAAGAATTATTCATGGATATAGTAATATAAACACACGCAACGTGAGATATCAGTAAAATACTTTCATAATATTTATGCAATTATTTATTATTAATTTTATATTTACGTAATTAATTTGGAACATACAATCATCTTTGTGATATACCAGTATTGAAAAAGGAAATATATATATGTGTGTCGCGCGCGCGCGCGCGCGTGTGTGTGTGTGTGTGTGTGTGTGTGTGTGTATGTGTGTATATACCTTTTTCAATTATACTCGACTTTCACTTCGTTTTTTATAGATACTCTACGAGTCTACGATACGTAACTCATTGTCAGTCATACAATTGTAAATCCACATGTTCCGTAATCTTGCGTCAGGTTAAGGGTTAACATAGATGCTTCTTTAATAGCATCATATTTTAAATACAACCCGCAGTTTAATTTAATCACGGCTGCACTTTAATCGCGCGCTTGTATATTCTCTAGGAGCGAACTATGTTAAGCCGCAATTATCTCCCCATCTATAATCACGTACTGCTTTCTTCGTTTATGCTGGATATTTTCCGCACAAGATTTCGTACACTTAGGAAATGAAAGTTAAGAAAGTTATACCCAAACCGATTGCCACTAAGAGCTACTCCTGTTCTCTTCATTTCTGAGGAAGGGAGTGGCTAACGTATGGACGGGCTGTACGAATAGGAGCAAATGCCGTAAATCTTGGCGCAGCGTGGTAAATCAGGTATTTATTCCTGTTCTGCGTCTTGTGGAAGCTCGCGAAGTTTTCCACTGGAGACCGTTGTGCGCCTCGTGTACACACGAGCCTCATTGCGCAGCAACGGCCGCGGCGGTCACCGATGTTCTCCAATCCGCCAGCTAAGGTAAATGAGTACCTCAAGCCGTAGAAATGCGTATTGTTCAAGAGAACAATCTATCGAGAATTTTAACACAAATGAGTGAAGAAAGCCATATTCAATTAAGATTGATCTTGATACTTAATAATGTTTTCAGCGTGAATTTTATAATTTCTAGTTCAAGCAAACTGATTATATTCGACGCGCAGTTTGAACTGGAAATTGTAAAATTCACACAAAAGTATTATTAGGCATCAAGAGAAATTCATTTTGATCGAATATGCACCCAGAGAAAAGTTTCTTCGATTCAAAGAAATGTTTTTCTGCTATACGGTTAAAGAAAAAATTTCTTTGATATGAACGTCATTTCTTTGATTTCAACATAATTTCTTTAAATCAAATAAATTTTTTTATTTGATTTCAAAAAATAATGTTTAAATTAAAGAAATGACGTTCATATCAAAGAAATTTTTTCTTTAACCGTATAATATTATATAAAGAAACATTTCTTTGAAGAAACATTTTTCTCGGTGTGGCTTCCATTTGTGTTGAACATTTTTTCAATTAATTTTCGCTTATTATTTACTTATATTGTCTGAAAAAGACGTTCTTCCTACATATTCTGGTTATTGCGATTAATATCATGCCTTGGTGATCGAATTGGTAAAACGCTCGCGTGGAATGAGGGAGATCAGGTTCGTATCTCAACTGTGATATTTTTCGCAATAAATTTTTTCCAATGTTTTAAAGATGCTCATTAGCATTAATATTTAATTGCTTGTCAATTTAATTATGCAATCCAGTCTCCGTTTAGAACTGTGTTTTAAGATCGATAAATAATTGGTACGCAATTTGTTAGAACTGGAAATTATTAGAGATATACAAAAATATTATTAGTCATCAAGAACCGCCTTGACCGAATGTGATTTTTTTCACTCATTTGTGTTGAACATTTCTTAATCGAGAATTTATATTTTTCTCATAAAACAATTAACACATATAATTTTATCATAAAAATATCTCAAATATCACATCTCGCTTATTTTTACTTGGAATCATCCCTTATATAATATTTATATAACATATTAAAAATGTGGTATTGTCTCTCAGTATAGAAAGTATCAAACAATTAATGTAACGGTTACGTGTTAACGGCTGCATCTTGTTTTCATATTTTTTCGTCATTATCAACGATAGAAGCCACCCTCGTGGTATTTACCTTGTAAATGCGCGAGAGAAAATTGCGACAATTATTTGCTTTCGAGAACGGGTTTTTCAAGCGAGTCCGATATCGTTACGCTCATTTTGCATTAACTCTTAAGTACGTTCATCCGCGATCGCGATATGCCTTTTATAAACCGGCCGGAGCTTATTTAATATAATTCCTCGCTAACGACGCGCTTATTTACATATCAGTGATGCGGCATGCGTTGCAAAAGAAACGAATATCTCAAACCGCCATATATACGATGCACTTTAATCAATTAGAGATTTCATCTTCTAGTCGAGCCAACGACTAGAAGATGATGTTTGCGATCTATGTTTTTAACGTTCCTAAAAGAAGCAGAAAAGAAATACTAAACTTATACATTGATTATGGATTACGTTTCGTACTAAAGGTTAGTATTATCAATAAATTATAATACTAGGCTCGACTACTGCATATTACTAGTCTCGAAACTACTGCGAGAAAGTATACGATTAAATATTATATCAATTTCGATTCTCAATTCAGACGTAAGAATTCCGTTTAGCTCGCGCGCGTGGGCAAGAGGTGTAAAAGAGACGAATATCTCGAATCACCTATATACATTTTGATCAATTAGAGATTCCATCTTCTAGTCGAGCAAACGAGAGCGTTTACGAGCTATGTTTTTAATGTGCGTAAAAAGGAAGAGAAGAAATACGAAACTGAATCGGTTATGGACTGCGTTTCGTAATAAAAACCAGCATTACCAATAAATTATAATATGCATGTCGCTCGGCTCCACACTATTACGAGAAAATGTACGATTAAATATCATATCGATTTCGATTCTGAACTGAGACATAAAAATTCCGTTTAGTTCACGCGCGTGGGCAGGAGGTTCGGCACGCGTCGTAAGCGTGCTGCCGATCCAGAGCCGATTTTAACTGCATCGCCGCCTGTCGATCCGAACCGTGTGGAATTCTCACTTCTATCTTTCGTGGCAAGCACGAAACTATGCGCTCACCATGACGCAGTGGAGACGCATTACCGACGTGGAGATCGCAGCGCGAATCGCTATATATTATTATTAAATTTATAATGTTAAATTATTCTCAATTTGAGTTATTTTAATCATTTCTATAGATCGCCACTGTTTCTACTCAAAATGCCATTAATTTAATTAAAACAGTGAGGTTAAACAATTTAATTCAAGAAAATGTATTAAATTTGACTCAAATTTAATTTATTAAATTATTATTTATTAAGTGCATACATAATGTGGACGTTGTTTACTTTGAAACTAATCACAAGTGAATTGATTTATATTTTGACACACACGAAAGTTAAAAATATAAACAAAATGTTATTGAATTCAAAGCATTAAGTTACTCTTTCGATATCTAACAGCGTTGCCCTGGAAACTGCATTCTCTATTTTACGAGTTAAATAATAAAATTTGAATACATTTCTCTATTAATTAATATTTTATGTCTGAGGCTTATTTGTACCAGTGTAGATTAATTTTAATCTTGATTTAATTTACTTTTTATCTTTTTCTAATTCTTAGAAGAACATTAAAAGAAGATAAATAGTAGGTTAAGCCGAGATTAAAGTTAATCTACATTGATAGAAACGGAGTCAATTAAAATATTATAGAGAAAAGCATTTAATATCAAGAAATCCATGTCTAGGCAGTTAATTATATACTGTAAAAAGAAGTAATGTATATAAACATTGCACCGAAATGCCTACGATTTTTCAGACCGGTGCATCGTTACACGCGCTCGTAATTTTTGTTTTCCTAACGAGAGAAATGAGGAGAGAACGCGAGAGGGAGAGACGTAACCAGAGCCGAAGATAGAAAATCTTCAGCGCGTGTCGCGCGTGGGCGACGCTTATGGCACGCGCCGACGCGCGCGCGTACGCGAGTTTCTTTCTCTCCCCACGTCTCTCCACCGAATGTGTGTTCCACCGGAGAAAGGTATTCCTCTCTTCGGGTTCCTCGGCTCCGTATCATACACCGAGATCGTTCTCGCTTCGACCGTTCTCGCTTTGCTTTGCTGCTGCGATCGTGACGCCGCACGCCGTTTCCATCACTTTCTAGAATACCACACGCTTGTAACGGAGTTAAATTTTCTCGTTGTTGTATCTTCTTTTCTTTGTATCATTTCGCGGATCAAGTAAGACAGGAATGCATCACGGACTTAGGGCAATTTTATAATAATTTAATAATGATTTATATCTCGTAATCAGAGTATAGAAAAGAGCAAAAGGAAAATTAAAATCTTTTGTTGTAAGTTGATTAATTTTTACGAAAAAGTCACTTATCACCGGCGTTAAAATAGTATCATATTTTGAAGCAAGAATAAATGAAAAATAATAAGTTATAATAAATTTTACTCGAAAAAAAAGCTATAAGCTATATTTTAGCAATAAGTAAGATAAGGATTCCGAGTGTCCAAAATTAAAAGAAAAATAAGTTAATGAGAATCGACGTAGCAATTAGTGAGTTTAAAAATAAATCGTCCAAAGGTTAGCTCTCAACTGGCATCGCGTTGACCTTTTATGAATTTCACGATTTTAATTACGTACCTTGAAAGGAGAATTACATATTTGTTTTCAGCGTGCACGAAATGTATTTAACTCTTTCTTCTAAAATAAGAAAATTTATGAATTCTAAATAACTTTTCCCGTGGGATAAATTATCCATATCCAAAAGTTTTTTGTTTCTTTCTTCATCGTGTTCTTTTTCTCTGAGCAGTTTGCTTGCTATAATAGCTACCAATGTCCTGTGTCTAAACACAAGCTCGAAGGCGTACGCTTCCTTTCAGTGGGTGGATTTATAATCGCCACGGGTGGCGCAGTAGGAACTCGAGTTGATAAATTCGTTACAGCGAAGCGTTCGTGGCTCATCAGCAATAGATACCGTACCAGGAAGAAGAATCTACTTTTCTTCGATCTGTGTCATCATGAGCGATATTGCTTCAATAATAGCAGCTCGACATCATTCGATCGTAACAGTAACTGTCATCAATTTGGTTATTTATTTTCGAAACGTCATTTGCTTGATGAAGATACAAATTTAATTTGAGTTCTCTCTTTTAATATTCTATACATAACTTTAAAATAATGGAAGAATTTTAAAAAATGATTAATATGAGGTTACATGTATGTATAAAATTAAGTATATTTCGCTGCGTTGATAGAAAAGTGACACAATTCAAAATTAACAACTTTTTCGTAGAGCATTTTTTTAATATTCTTTCTGAATTGGTAATGTTTTAATTAAAATAGTGAATATGCACACTTCACTTTGTTTTCATGTTATATTTTTAGTTATAATGTATTCTTTAAACTATGTTCAAAAGTTTTTCAGAATATAAATACTGCAACTTTAGTAAGGTTGTGCAGTGAATTCATCCTTTATCAGAATTGCGATACTTTTCCGTATAAGTAAGGTGTTGACAAATGTGTCGTTTTTTCACAACGATATATCGATTTCTTTTTAGGTAGATTTCTTTCCATCATTTCAAGAAAGCTAATTTTTTATTTGTGTCACTTTTCTATTAATACGATAATTTGTCGATTTATACGGAGATCAATTTCTGTTAGTTTAACGTATTTATTTATTCTATTTGTTGGAAACCTTAAAAAGGCAAAAGTTACGATGAAAATTACAAGAACATGAACGTTGTAGTGTATATATCCTATAATTTAATTTTGCCGAGCGTTTTCGCTTGGCCTCGGTGATCACGAAGCATCAACGACTTAATGAAAGTAACGTACACCGCGCGCGGGGGCGACCCACGGGTTACAAAAATGTTTGTAACGCAATAATGGCGCAAGCAGCCGTCTTCGTCAGGCGAGTCGTCGATGATCCTTTGTTTGGCACGCCTCGTTCCTGATTATCTTTCTATCGTCTAGGATCAACTAGGATCGGATCGTTATTAAAAATGGTCTTCGCGGCCTTCGGCGTCTACCTACGTCACCCTCATACAAAAGCGTCTAATTGCGCCTTAATCGCGTTACGTCAGTTTTCGATGGTTATCGGCGATGTTTTTGCTCAAGTGCAGTCTCAGCTGTGGGCTCAGGTGCTTATAATGTGTTTTGCGAAAGGGACTTCGTTAACACCTCCGAGCATTCTCCGAAAGGAACTCGAGCTCGGGACGACTGAAAAGCCAAAAGAAACCGCTATTCTTAGAACGATGATTATCCATCCATTATCTCGTATGACAGAATCGATATCATCCAATTGCTCAAATCAATTTTCTTGAAAACATTCTTCGCCGTCTCAAAATCTACCAGTTTTTGAAATATCACATAAATGACGCATAAAAGAGATGCATAACTTTCCTTGCTGCTCTCTTCAAAAATTAAAAAAACGGAAGAAGTGGATAAGTATCTGTAAAAGTGAAGTAACGATATTTATAAAAATGGATATTTATAAAAGCATTCTTATTTTATTGGAATTATCAATTTTCCAAGTCATTAATATTTATCAGCTTTTTCTGAATACTTCATAAAGAATACGTTTGCAAAAGTACACAAGATTTCTCTCGTTCTTTTCTTTTAAAATTTTTTAAAAGGATGTAAATTTTCTCCGGAGAATGTACATCTTCCAATGCTAAGTTACCAGAAGCACTCCACATCAATTTGTAAAACGCTTCGTCAACACCTTGAAAGTATTCTTCGAAATGAACTCGAACCTGAAGCAAGAGTTGAATCCGAAAGGAACCGCCATCCACAAGGACAGTGATTTTCGCATGGCTGTTATCGCATGGCTTAGCATCAATCGATATCATTTGATTGCTTGAAGCGATTCTCTTGGATGCGTTAATGTTATCTCCCGTATTGAGCCATCACATAACTCGCTGACGACGCCTCCGCACATGAATCTCGATTCAACCTCGAATTCTTTATGTACATACAACATGTAACGTGGACAAACGTCGATCATCGTTGCCGCAAGCAACACCTTCGCGACTTTATTAAACCATTCGGAATGGCGCGAGATGTCGAGGTCGCATCCATTACCATCTGGTTTTACGAAACGCAATGGCGTAAAATTCATTCCCGGCATAGAAAACGGTGAACACACTGCGATGAGCAAGAAAAATCATCCAATGTTATTTACAGATGCAAATAAGGATAAAGAAATCTCTTTAAACTTCGCTTGCGTCAGAAGATTCTTTGGAGAAGCGACAGCTGAAAACATTCTCAATTCTACGAGAAATGGGTGTTTAAAAATTGCATTATCTTTCGATAATGATCCATTAGCTGTATTCAGTAGAAAAAGCAGCTTTGCAATTGTTGTAAGATTCTTTAATATGATTGATTTATTCATTTAGATCTAATGAATTTTACAACAGTTGCAAAGCTGCTTTTTCTATTGAACGCAGTTATTGCTTCTATACTGATAATGAGAAAAAGTTTTTAGTATTTGTGACTGTAATTATATGATACTATAATTATTGTTATCACTATTATAATGTAATAATAATAATAATAATTATATGTATAAATCTATTAAGAAGTATATAGGTAGTCATTTTTGCCAACTACATGTATATAGATATATTTTTTATAAAATTATACATATGATTATTATCACTAATATTATAGCATAATTATGTAGCATGCAATTATAATTACAAATACTAAAAACTTTTCTTTTAGTGCAGTTAAAGATTTTTATTGATTTCTTCATTCCATTTGCAATTGATTGCACAATCTGTTCTTAGTATTTGGCTTTTTTTTTGAAACCTTAAAGACAGAAATTAAATAAATAGATAAAAAGAATCTATGTGTATATATTTTATAGCTCATATCATAT
Organism: Mycetomoellerius zeteki; assembly: GCF_001594055.1. Taxonomy (NCBI): domain Eukaryota; kingdom Metazoa; phylum Arthropoda; class Insecta; order Hymenoptera; family Formicidae; genus Mycetomoellerius; species Mycetomoellerius zeteki. Next base: position 758,088 of record NW_017257391.1, on the reverse strand, counting down.
TGTGAAGTCGTTGTGACCATAAATGCGATCTTGCACGCGTTTTTACTACGTCAGATATTCTCGCAGTATCATCTGTCCCTCATCGCGAGGCGTGCCCACGTCCGACATGGACGTCCGTCTGCCTTCATGCGACTTACGAGAATAATCCACCTACGCGATTTAATTTCGTTTTAAGGCGCGCAAGAGCAACGTCTCGTCTGCGATAAATCGTACTCGGATTTTGCATGATGAGTGCAACAGGAGACTTCTGCGCGTGACACCCCATGGTCGTTTCTACGCCATAAGGGTATTATATCGCGACCGACTACAAGTGGAGCCAAATCTCTTTAGGGAGAGCTGACTACCCAGAGCTTTTTCTTTACTGCCCCCATCAGTTTTCCCTTTTATTTTCTTGCGCGCGTGCATGCTATATAGTGCACCCATTTATTCTTTTATATCTGTATTCTTTTATATACTCCTTTTTGTAGCTGCTTAAGAGCTTGGATTATATAATCTTCTCATGTTAGCAAACAGCGTCCTGTTAAGGAAAAAGCATCACGTTCTTTGAAGCGCCTAATTAATTACATTGTATTTTGATGCAAGAGGTACTTCGTTTATAACTGGCTCTTTAATACTCTTTGTAAAAGTGCACTCTTCCACGTTCCTCATTTCTTCCTCCGCATTGACGCGCTTTCTAGATGTTCTTAAATTAGCAGCTGGGACTATCTTAAAATGTACTGGACATAATTATTGTTATTCTATAGTTTAAAGTTTTTAAGTTTAATATAAGGCTTAGACTTTTTTGAATTTCTAATTTTTTAATTAGTTTATAAAAGGATCAATATGCATCGATAAAAAAACTATCGCCAGTTAATTCGTTTGAAGAATTACGTTTTAAATTCGAAAATCATCGCTGATCATTATAAGTTGATTATGCATATTGATTCGAACTGTAAATATCTTCATATGAGGTATTATTACACCGTGTGCGAATCACGGAGAAAGTTTGACGCGTCGATCGAGAGAGCCGTGGACATATCCGAAAATTTTTATAGCCGAGGGCTCGATTAATGCGCGTCGGTAATAATAAGGTGTAATCGAGCACGCTGACTTCGTCGTAAAACCGTAATGATCGGGCGCGTATCTGACCGTTAACGATCTCATAAATGGCGGCATCCAAGGTCGCAAAAACTGCAAGGCACGCTGATATCCGAAGCGTCGACCGCGACGATTTCTCTCACGGTAGAACGAGGTGACAGAGTGTAGTATGTATGTAATGCTTGATATTTTTCGTTCCCCACACGATCATTTGAAGAGAAGGAAGATTTACGCCTGAGCCGCTAAAATGAGCAGGGACAAATGGGGTAATTTTTATGAGCTATTCTTATGAAAATCGAAATATTCCTATGAATATGTTCTTACATTCTATCACCTAGCAAATCGAACGATAAGAATAATAAAAATCTTATTGGATCGTGCATGAGACTATAAAACTAACAGGGACATTTTTCAATATCGAAAAATCAATTCGACGCGCAATTTGGCAATTTCATACGTAATATATAAATTTTCACACCGAAATTCACACATCTTTATTCAAGCACTAAAAATTCAGTTTCGATCGTTATGGGCTTTTCGTAATGGTTGTGTATTCTGATGATAAGAGTATATTTCATCATGCAAAATGATAAGAGTAGAAGAGAAGGTGGTATTATGTTACATTTTACATTCCAGTTACATTTTACACAATAACTTTGTTAATAATCAATATTTAAAACTTGACAATTACATTTGTTAAAATGTTGTTGAATCGATTCTGGACTCAAAGTTACGAAATATTAATTACTTAGGATACTATTAATAAAAATGTGGCGACATTGCATAATGACTCAAAGAAAAAAATGGGTGATAATATGGGTCTTCCATAAAAATAGCTTTAAAATATTAATTTTATTTAGAAAATAGTATTTGGTTATAAAATTAACAAAAAAGCAAAACATTTTAAAATGTATGCAAATGAATGTATATACATTCACATAACTTCTATATAAAATGCTCAGTATTAAAAATCTGTGTACTATATAAAAATAGTACACGTAATATAAACTATAGATTAACAGTAAAGCTACAATCGATTATCAAATAATTGTTTTGATATGAAAACCTCAAAAAAGAGATCGTGAGTAATCAATATCCATAGAAGGCCACATTAGCAAAATGCCATGGTACTGTTTAAATTTGCATAACTCAAAATATATGCAGTCAAATAAAATGTTAAATAGCAAATAACACACTCAAAAATACATATATTTATGTGATAATACGCTCAAGTTTAAGAAAAATGAGGAAGTAGGCGTAAGTAAATGCTAAAATGTACTTCAGAAACATTTCGGAATACTTGAAAGTAAAAATGCGTTATAATAAGTGCTGGCTATTGGTAATATTAGCGTCACGGTGTAACGGCAAACTACTGAACTAATAATTCCATAAGTAATCATTAGGATTCGCTACATATAGTAATAGTGAAGATATTAAGAGAGGTTACAATATATACACTGGCCATAATACCATCTTCTCCTCTATATTTTATCATGCAAAATATCTTTGGCACATCTCGCATTTATTTTTCTCGTTTTATTTTTCTGTTTGGTCAATATCAATTTAGATTGTTTTAAAATCTGAACCATTTGTGAATCAATACCGATCAATTTAATATCGTTCCCTCACTTTATCTGGATTTATTATAATTTGAGAGGAGATAATAAAACCATTACAACTTAAAAAGAGTAGTTTTTTAAGGATTGTCAAATAAAAGTGACATTTAATCATCTTTCTAAGAGTATATTCTCTCTTTTTGCCGATATTATTTAATTATAGTAAGTAATTTTCTATTAAATTGAAAAATAGTTTTCCCCTTTTTTCCAGAGAACTTAAGTTGTTTTTGCAGGAAACGTTATAGCTTTTGGATCACGTACAGTTTAAGTGTACGAAAGTTTTAATAAAGTTAGCCTACAGATGAAACGATTCAAATAGACTTGATCACCCGCTCGTAAATTGAATTTCAAAACTGCGAATATTGCTGAACGCTTTTCATCTACCTGAGTGTTCAACCACCGTTAAATTTCCAATAGCGAGGTCGACGGCAACCCACCCGCGGTTAACGAGAACCGATCTTATTCTCTAGGTAAGGCATCTCCGGACTTGGAAGCCACTTGTCTGCACGATCATCAAGACTTCGATGGGGCAGTTGTGCATCTTAGACAACCGCTCTCTTGACCGTTCTTCTTGTTCGTGCTTGATTATCGTTTCATGATTACGCCCGTCTTCTCTGCTCCTCTTCATCCTTATGTCCTCGGTCCTCTTCTTGCCCAGTTGATACCGCTTCTCTATTTTTGTTCTCAGAAGCCCGCAGTGGTTCTCGGCACAAAATGTTAACGTGCAATTAACCTATTCAATTATATCATCGACACGATGAAAATGTTGCTTTGTCATAGAGCATCGTAGTAAATGTGTTGAGGAGATTTCACGCGTAATAATGGGGCACATGTATCTATAGGGTTTAGTGTTTACGCCTTGTACGCGCGTAACTGTGTGTGCTACTTTTTAGGGTTTCCTCAACGTGGCTTCTGTTATATATCATAATTAATCATTCTTAACTGTCTGCATTCGTGACCAAGATAGATTATCGAGGCACTCTTTTAAAGAGATTTCATTGTCTAATAATATTGATCGAATATAAAAAAACAGTCAGTTAAGCAGTCAGACTAAATTAACAAGCAAATTGCGTGTTGGAGCATAGATTGCCAATTATCTTCCTTACTAATAAATTATTTCTTTAATTTTTCGATATTGTCTTCCTTGTGAAGTTAATTATCCTACAATGATGTTACAATAATGTTTCAATAAGTTTCCTGCGGCAATCTTTTTTGGTCCCGCGACTTCAAAGAAACGTGACGGAGCAGCAATTTTTGTATCTTAGAACCATACAAATGTAATTTTACTATATAAGAATTTTTATGATTGATATTTAAATTAATTTCTCAAATGTAAGCGTTATTTATCAAATTAAAAAAAAATTTAAGTATAATAATAAAGCAAACAAGCAGGAAATACGAATAACTTTTATATCTTACTCATGCATGTGTAAGTTTACACAAATATCTCTATAATAAAAATTCTTATGATTGGTATTTTAATTGGTCTCGCAAATGTAAACGTCATGTTCTTAGTCAAATTTAAAAGAACATTTTAAACATAGAGCGAACGAGCACTGAACGCAAATGAACTTTGCTAAGGTGAGATGATGACGTGCGTCGCAATAATAGGAATCGGTTGCTGATTAGTGCTCGATTCGCAATCGATTATCTCGTCACTGACATACGTTAGAGAGAAAGTTTTAAACAAATTCAATTTCGCGCTCGCCGTTCATTTGCACGGCGTATACCCGATCTTAAATAATACCTTAATCCGCTTAAAGGTAACCCACGCACGTTTAGAGCTTACGCGCTTTGATATTACAGTAAGTAGATCGGGATCGGAATCATCGAAGCGTCGATCGCCGTTAGTAAAACCTAGATCACATTGTTGCGGTACGTGACTGCGATGCGCGGTACAGAAGAGAGATAAGCTTGCGGGGCGTGTTTACCGTAATTACGCGAGCGGAATGTCGACGTGGGAATCACGCACTCACGCACGCACGCACGCACGCACGCACGACGCATCTGCGATTGCACTCTTCGGCTAAGTTTATGAATCGTCGTACATCGAGAAAATCGATGAAACATATGAAGGAGCGGCGCATACAGCAATTAAAACGCTGATAATCAACGCATATAATTGGTAAATACGAATTAAATGGAAAGTTGAGTCTTTACTTCATTTAACCTTCTAATGGTAAGGTTAAATGTGACCCTACGGCTTCATCAATTAAAGCATCTTTGTCTTACTGTAATTATTCAAAGTCAGTTAGTAAAGTTTATTGTGTTTTTTGCAAATTTTACTGAAAATTGTAAGATTCACTCAAAAATATTAAAATATTATTAGGTACCAATGTCTATAGTTTTTCTTTATCCTCGAAAAAGGATCTGGTTGAATCTATAATAATTCTAGTTGAAATAGCTGGAATTCTGATTGATGTGATCAGAATCTTCTGGTTCATTTATTTTCAATCAGAAATTTTTCTCAATATGTTATACGTGTATTTTTTATCTATAAATAAATATATTACTATTTACTTTTTTTACCCATATTTAAATTGATTAAGTAAAAAATTAAGTAAAAGAACAAAACAAAGCATTAGGATCTGATCCCACCTTCTTAAATATGTTCTGGGGAAAAAAAAAAAAAAAAAAAGAAAAACTTTACTGTTGGAAGATTAATATAGAAAAAATCGTGAATGTATTCTCATTATTTCATTCAAACGAGGAATTACGGATTGTGTGCTTTTATAATAGATTTATATATTTTATGATGGTTTGTATATGTATACATATAAATATATACACATTATAGACGCGTATCGTTGCACTGATTTGCTCCACTGTTAATAAGTCATCCGATTAAGAAGCACACAACAACATCGGCGAATGGCGGGTAACAGGCCGCAACGCGAAAGAACGTGTGCATGCTTTTTCTATTAAATCGTGGGAATCGAAAGCATCGTCGTACGGCATCGATACGACGTATGTACAAGAAAGGCAGTCTAAAGGCGCGACAAGCAAACGCGCACGCAAACGCAAGCGGGTATAATATATTAACCAGGTTTTTATTTAATTACCAGGCTGTCACGCCATCATTACGCTCCTTAATAACTTTATCTCCAACGGGTTCCGAGTTAATACCAGACGCGCGATTGCAGCCGCGCTTCCTCGCTAATTCGGAAAAAAACGGAGAAGGCACGTAACAGAATGTCGCATTAGCTTATCATACGTATTAAAAAAATACTATGTATGTACACATTAAACACGTAATCTCCGTCGATTTTAAGCTAATGCTCTTAAAGAGTCTGAATTTAAATATTAGATTTCTCTAACTATCCCCCGAAGAGGAAGCAGTGATTATAATTTTTTCAATATAAAATTTTTCCGCATTGAAAAAACGGAAAAATTGTGTGGTCAATAAAATTGGAAATATTTTACAAATATATTTTATAAATTTATAAATATTTATAATTTTATAAATATTAAATTGTAAAAATTATATGATTTATTCATCACGAAATAACGAATAGTAGAAAGTAAAATTTTATTTTCGTGAAAATATATTCATCATGCATAACTCATCTTTTGGTTTTCATCCCATATTTTATCATCTCTCCCACTGCTACGTCGAATTGGGAATTGCATACGATAATACAAACTCGGAAGATCGAGCGTTCTCTTCATTTTTTCCTTTCTATTTCTGTGAGATAACCGGCTACAGCGAACTGATTCATCTCGAGAATATACGTACCGCTATAAATTTTTCCCGTCTATTGATAACGTTACAATCACTGCGAACCTGCATGCTCGTAAAATTAACGAGCGTCGCATTTACTGCTTTATGCGCGTGAACGCACGCGCACTTTGCAATTTTTCGTCCGCATTTGCTAGTATGTGATGCCTTACTCTTGTTCTTCTTCGTGGATTTTTTTCGATATCAGCATTCACTGACTTGCGTACATTTTCTTGCAAAAAAGGGATGCATATTGGAAGTGACACTGTCGTTATACAGAAATAATGTTTAGTTTTTCTTTTTTTTATTGTAAAACATTAAACATTAATTACGGTTTTTAATTTTCTTTTTAAGTAATACAAGATGCGACTGAATAATAAAGCATTTTAAAAACATCTAGAAATAAATGCAAATATCTACCATTATTATCATTGTAACTGTTACAGATCTTTTACAGAATGACAAAGAAGTCAGTAAATATAATTACTACACCTATATTACAAAGTTACAATAAAAAGTTTTCATATAATTATAGACACAGGTGTAAGATGATATACTTTTTTTTCGCTAATCTTCGTTGCTTTCTCTCCATAAACGATTCGCTGCCGGTGGCAAGTATAAAGTTGCATTGAAGTAGTCTATCTTCGGCAGACTTGCGTGTTATTTAATTGATTCAACAAGCGATCGATCGCAATAGTTTATCGACCAGGGGGAGGTTGTATATTTCTTAATAATCCGAATAATCCTAATAAACCTTTTCGCGATTCGGTGATCGCAAGATTGATAAAGAGCCACAATTGCGATTCATGGTTTCTTCGATTGACCTAACAAGCCTCAAAGTGAAAACGCCGCTAACGAACGATCACGCTTGTGAAAGAAAAAAAAAGGACAGAAATGCCGAGACTCGCCGACGCATGAAAACATTCATCACGCTTTCCTGGGAGAACTGGCACTGCCAACAACCTCGGCGTTTATCTGCCGATCGAGGCGTCGAGCGTAAACCAGTAGACAGAATCTGTTCGTGCTTTGGTACTACATAAATTTCTGGCTCTATTTTCAGCCAACAGCGATCTATCTTTGGATTGATTCCCGATCAGTGCTGACCCGTGCAAAACGACAGCGCTATTTATATATTCGCAAATATCCATGCGAAGTGGCGCTTGGCGAACAGCGATTTTTTCCCGCTGCCGATAACCTGCTGCAATATTACGGACCGTGTCAATGTTTATCGATGTTTCTAATTACCGTGAAACGTCATTTGTCATAACCGTAGCATTGGGTTAATAAAATTTTATATGCTTAAATACAAAATAAATCAACCGTTTTCACAATTTTGGGAATAATTTTTTTTTATAAATGTCTTATTAAAATAAAGATTATTAAATAATTTTTCGAACATTTGTGTACATTACGTATACATAAGAAAAAAAAAAGAATTAATGTCGTTAACACTGTTTCAAATCATAATTTTATGTAACTTCATTTTTAACGATAAAGAAATTTTTTAATTTAATTTCATCATTAATTAAAAAATTTAAATCGATTTATTAAGTTAAAAATTTAATCAAAAACTTGAGCATTTGCTTTCGAGGATCGATTTACGTTGAAGATGTCATATGCCTAATTCACACTGGACGCAGCAAGCGTCAAACAGCGGAGCAGCAACCAATCAATGAAGCGATATTTATACAGTGGCGTAAACAATATCGCCTTGCTGATTGGTTGTTGCTCCACTGCTTGACGCTTGCTGCGTCCAGTGTGAATTAGGCAATAGCCTTTGAAGCGACCGATGAAGAAAAAATGCGTATCGCGACCTTGTGCCCCTATTCTTAAAAAGAAACGTATATGAAAAATTAGGGAAATATTATAGTATACGTTACATATACTATAGTATTTCCCTAGCTTTTTGTATACGTTTCTTTTCAAGAATAGAGGTCCTGTGCTGCAACCAATTATACCACTTAATTAATTACTATATGTAATCTGGTTCCCGACTTGCTTACTCGACGGAAATAAGCTGAAACGTGTTAAGCGCTCGTATATTCGTTTTCATATTAAGTGGATTACTTAGGTAGATAAGAGGGCAAATTTGCGAGCAGTCGTAGATACGCTCGCTAATAAATCTCGTGTTGTATATTAATTCGCAATTACTAAACTTGACATGCTATAATAATGCGACATAAAATATATTAATCTGTATCAGAGATCACGCGTGTAAAAATTATCTTGATTTGCCGCGAGTGACGAGGCGTACAAACGCTAATAATTTTCGATTCCTGCGTTAATTTGCAATTAGCACATTTTTAGCCCGATGTGATAAAGCGCCTATTCACTAAAAAATTAATAAAATTGTTAATTTTATTACTCTTTTTCTCTTGCCTATATATAATAATATATGATAAAAGATAACATTAAGGACAAAAGGGAACAAAAGCTTACATGCTACCGTACGATGATTTCTACATTTATGGATCGCAATGACGAGCTTCCTTTTGCGTCCCCAGGAGGAAGGTACGTTCTTCCTCGTTCTGATACCTGTCTACTGCCATGTCGTAATGTTTTCCGCGTCAACAGAACGGGGTAACGTTCGAATGGTCCAGTAGGTTTACGAGTTGGCAAGCGGTGGTTTTCTAGTAAGGAGCCGCGTGTGCTACCTACGCGCAAGAACAAGCTGCGTACGTGCGATGCATTCTTCGGGCACGCGCGCGAAGAGAGGTCGAAGACCCCCGTGGTTTCTGGCAGACGCTGCACTATGCATCGTACTTGTGTTTCGACTGTTTGAAAACTTTAGCATAACGATTCACGTACTTGAAATTGGTTATCCGTTATTCAAAAGAATGAGAAATTGAAAAGACAATCCAAGTTTCAATTTTGACCGACAATTTTAAATTCCATAAAAAATTAAAGATAGAAATCGAAACTAAAAAATAGAATAAAAATATAATAGGTACTTTAAAAACTTAATTTTTTTTTAGTATCTAAAACATTTTTCTGTGCTAGAATAATTATTAATGATGGTTTTCTTTGTAGTATATTCTTGCAGTAATACACGTCACACGTATAAATCGTCACATCGCTTTTTTCAAATGTTATTACATTTATATCCATATATATACATATATATATCTAAATATTTATTTCATTATTCTGTATTAATGACAAAAACTTCTCGTCCATAAATGTATTCATGTATGAAGAATCGAAATTTATGCATGTGTTACCCGAAGAAATATTTATGTGCGATCGACAGGAAGATCGTAACTCGCAACTGCGCGTCGAGGTGCACTATTAAAAGATTTCTCAATTAAGTTTACGATGCGAATTATTGATTTAAAAGCGCTCGCCGACTTGTACCTCAGAAATGTCAGCTGCATTTTCAGAGTAAGATGAACATCCCGCGGTGCGGAGAGAGTTCAACGTGTGGAACGAAAAGCGATATATCTACGGACAATGCATCGACAAGATATCGTCCTTGTATGGACGATCAACGAGGACTCAACTTGAATCTGACGGAATGGAATGCTGCATTCAAGTCGGTGTATAACCGATCAGGCGACCACTAGGAAATCTCCCCGCACTTTGCTTTGATCGAACTGAGGAAAGATGGAATGCCAATTATCGTACGATTGTAAACGCGCGTTCGAATACTTGAATCGCTCGACGACGATATTTAATAGCGTCGCACAAGAAAAGGCCTCAGTTGATTGCTAATCGAGGACTTATTTGTTCGAGAGAGATTCGCTCGATACGAATAAATTAGAGAGAACATTTTTATTTTATAAATTGTGCATCATGAGCGTAGATTTTTTCAGGGAGGGAGAGGAGTTATCAGTTTTATTATCACACAAATAGCATTTTTTTGCGTTAATGAATTGTTTTTTAAAACTATTTTAAATTATCTCCTTTTTGTTGATTTTGAATGATGAGAAAAATATTAGGTTTTATAAATCAAAACTTTTTTTCCTGAAGAAAATATAGACAAAATACAATTATAATAAACGAAATGTATAGTTCTTTAATATTGCTGTTGTTATTATTATACATACAAAATATTTAAGATTTATTATTTTTCTAGAAATAAAAAAAATTATAAAAATTTAGAAAGTCTTCCTGTATGAAAAACGTTGTTAAATATTAAAAATAATACAGAAGCATAAAAACCAATTCGCAGGATCTATATGCAAATATATATTAAACAATTTTTGTGTACATGAAACGATTTTATGTACACAAGAATTGTTTAATATATATTTGCATATAAATCTTGCGAATTGGCTTTTATGTATGCTCCTACACTGAAAAAAATGCATGTAATTTTACATGAAAATTACATGTTCATGACTGGAAAATTGCCTAAATATGATTGGAAATTTACAATTTCAAGTAAATTTCCAAGCATATTTATGTAATTTAGATAATTTTCCAGGCATATGCATGTAATTTTCATGTAAAATTACATGCATTTTTTTCAGTGTATTATTATTTATTATTTTTGACGTCGTTCAGATAGTCATTATATTGTTTTAATTGCTAAATGTTGATACTAAAACTGTGATATTACACTAAAGTTAAATAAAAAGGAAAAGAAGAATAACGAATAAGGAAAATTATACAAAGAAAATCATTCAATAAGATTTACAAAATTAAAGAATTTATGCGATGGTTTTTTTCAAAGCGGTTTACATATTTAAAAAAAATTTGGAAAGAATTAAACTCCCCAATCTTCCCTAGATGCATCCATACGCATTATATAATGCGGAAGAAGTATTTAATTTGATAAAATTGCGTCCATATCGTAACCGGATCGTACAAGTCTCCGAGTTCTTGCATCGAATTAATGGCGTGTAGATTTCTTCTAATCGCTTCTCAATCTCGGTTTCTTTTGCTTCTTCATTCGCTTCCTCCGAGCAGAAGCTATTCGATAAAATCTCTTCTCCGTGAACGGATTCACCACCTGTTCCGATAGAAATTACGAGGTAGGATTCTGTCTCGTTAAGCCGCGAAATTAAGACCGTAGTGATTCGACCTGATCCACCTCTGGATTAGCACTCCCGAGTGGATGTTCGCAGAAAAACATAAAGCTGGAAGACCGATCGATTGGGCGTTTTCTTTTGCTGCTTCTGGCGATCCGAATGTGGACAAGAAACATTCCGCGGTTTAATCCTGGGAATTATATGGGAAACCCTTGACCACGCCAAGTCTCACGAGAATGTATGACCATAAAAGCGCTCATTACCGTCACGAACCGTCAGAGAACCACGAAAAGTTTAAGTTAAAGTGGTGTGTCGCAATTCCACTCATTAAATTCCGCTTCGAGTAATATTTATGACAATTTATGTATTTTCTAAATGATAAAACTGATGATATCTGTGACGATCACTTCGTAAATTCGCGATGAATGTCTCGCAGTATAATGTATCAATGCGTATCTTTACCACCGAGGATAAGCAAACACTGAAAAGTGTTTATAGGCGTGCTGCGGGTGGATTAATGTAGATCGTGCGAGGAGGAAGGCGATCCACATTAATCCACAGCAGTAAGGAACGACGCCTTTCCCACGTCGTCTTACGGAATCTCTCTACTGCCGGGAAGACTTTACCCGCTGCGCGTCATTTATGAAAAGATCACAGTACAGCGAGAAATAATTTCTCGTGAACCGCGATCGCGGGTGACGCAGGATCCGTGAAAGGCGTCCATTAGCGTCACGCATCTACAGAATAAAGGAAGAAGGAGAGAAAGACAACGCGGTCGCTAAGTGTATAGCATCGCGCGTACACAAAGTACACACGCGTCACGCAATGCGTAGCGGCACGTATAAAGAAAGAGGAAAAGAAAAGAAGAGAAAAAGGAAGAATAATCGGTGTGAAAGAGAGAAATGGAAAGGAAAGAAACAGGAGGTGGCAGATTTCGCCCATAATTACAATCCCGCGAGTGAGATCTTGCAATGCAATTCGCCGACGTCGCGAAGATATCGCAGCACAATGATCATGATCGCGGCGAGGCTTGCTTTATGAATATGCGAATATGTATATATGAATATATGCCTCGTCTTCAATCTGGGAGGTACGTTTTGTTCAGCCACATATGCATATATTCACCGTGATGCACCTCTATCACCGACGCGACCTTCCATCGAGGATGCGGATCCTCGATCGAGGAAACGAGCGGCATAAAGATGAATGAAATTAATGACGACTCATCTTTCACGAAGTTGCATCTATTAACTTGGATCTTCCAAGGAAGCGCTTCCATCGTAGGTGTAGTTTCTATGGCTGGTATTCATATATATAGTTCGTTTTTATTTCAGAACGATCTTAAGTAAAAATATAGAGAAATAATGCCAATAGAGAGTCAACACCGGTTGTATAGTATATGTGTGTACACGAATTTATTAAAATTTTTTGTATAAATGTGATGTAAATAGGAAACATTTTTCCTTCTTTTTAAACCCTTTTGATTTTAATAAATTGTCATTTATATATAGTCAGAACGGTAGTAGCTTGAATTATTGAATTCTAATGTAATTAAATGCAGTACAATTGTATGTCTATATTAAGTTAAAATTTAATATACCAGTTGTCAAATCAACGTGTGATGGTTAATGATATCCCTATGTCATGTGAGTCAATGATAACCCTGTCACATGATACGGTTATCTGCACTAGATCATCACCGTTGATCCGATAACTGACATATTACATAGCCACACATATTACAATAATGTACATTTGATCACATTACAATTCAATAAGTCAAGCCTTTATCGCTCTAACTACACATATTATATTGACAACTTATTAATTGCTAAATTTGTAAGTACTAAAATTGAGATTATCATATGATCATGCATACAGCTTCACTTAATCAACAGCTTTTGTAAAAAATTAACGATATTTATAAATATATTTTGATTATTTATGTTAAATGCATAATTCACAAAGTAATTAGGATATTAATTAAATTTAAAATTGTACCGAAGATCTAAAAAGAGTAAAAAGAAAGATCGAAACGTTTGCATCTTACCGTCACAGTTTATATAAAAAATTTTAATAAATGTGCATTCACATACAACAAATATTGATTTTCTTGGCATTATTACTATATTTTTTATTTAATTCATTGGCGCCTAAACACAATTGATTGTTTTTATCTTAAGTAATATCTTAAGATGCTAAATATGCCTCTGTGATTGATTTACAATTAACTGTTCTTATAAAACGGTCTCAAATATAAGAACCGTCTATGAATACCGGCCTATGATTTCTACATGGAAAAAACGATTTTGCTGAAGTACTTAAAATTTAGCTAGATACAGATCTGAAAATAATTTTATTAAACCATAACATCAAATCGATGAGAATTATATAGACAGTACATGTTAAATCCAAATCTATATTTTTTTTTAGTGTATTTCAACAAAATCATTTTTTCGTATAGAGATTTCCTCTCATATATTCCACGAATATTAAGTGTAAAGTGGAAGAGATATTTTTTGATGCGAATTCCGCCTCTTTCTTTAAAGTATCGCGAAAGGTATCGCGCGCCGGAATTGGGAATTTAGTTTGGTTCTATGATCGCGGAGTTACGAAGAATCGGTCAATGATCCTCGGAGCGATCGACAAGAGCGCGTTACTCCACGTACACACTTCTTATCTAACTCGCTATTCCGCGGACGAGTTCTCTTCGTTCATCGGCTTTCCGCTTTTTCTCGTTGCATCTCTCTATCCCCTTTCTTGTTTCTTCCTTCTTGCCTTCTCTCCACATCCTCGTCGTCATCCTCATTCTCGATCTCCTCTCCTCTTTTCTTGCACGAGCTCGCCATCGCAGTTATTGCAGTCATTGTCGTAGTCGCTGTCGCTGCTTCTTCTTATCCCCAGCAATGCCACCGCACTCACGTTCCAAGAAACCGGATGGCATTTTCATCTGTGGTCTGGTGTACAATAAGACCCTGTCGTTTCCCCACAGATCGAAGATCGCCAATCGACGATTCTGATCGTAAAGTCGGTGAGGACTCTATTTTTGCTTCGACAGTGTCTCATTACTTTCGCAGTTGCGTGGAAAAATGTCGACTAGACGTCCAGCCTCTTCTCGGAGGAAGAAAAGTTGCGAAAATCACGTGAAATGCGACATAAACGACGTTCCTGTATACGGTGTGCTTCGTCACACGCAAGAAAGATGATGGTTCAGGATTGCGAAGTAAATTGGATGTAAAGTCTGAGTTATTACAATTTCCTTTACAAAGCAGCATTATTTATTATAGATGTAAATTATAGATGTATATTATAGATGTAAACTATATGTATATGTCAACAAATTTATTTTAATCATCACTTTAAGAAATAATTTTCTAACTATGGTTTGGAAACGAGAATAAGTAGGAAATAATTATTACTTTTAATTCTAATTTGATTTCTTAATGCTAGGATTTGAGGGAAAAAAAATGCAAAAAACGATTCTAAGCAATAATTCAATTATAACTAGTTGTTTTAGATAATAACGTATGTCAATTATAACTCTTTCCTGTTATGGATTATGTATAATATAAGAAAACGCACGTAAACTATATTTATTTAGTTTATAACACCACTCGCTCATACTCTTTGTACGAAACACCGGAAACAAGCCATTTACGTGACACGCACACTTCACGCTGGTGCAGTACGATTTTTTCTTTCCACAATTATGCGAGCATAGCGAAGGACTTCGTTAATTCAGAACACCGTCGTGTGGAGGCCGATGGACCGTTTCTCTAACCCGTTTCTTTCACCCGTACCTCGTCTGATTCTTTTTGCAAAAATGAACGAATAGTAGCTCCATTACCCGACCATCAATCTCTTGCCCCTGATCCCCCTCCCTTCGTGTTCTGTCTTCTATTATCTCTCTTTGCTCAGGTCGTAGGACGAACGGAATAGGAGGGAAATCAAAGAAGAGGAACGGGACGAAAGATACCGGAGGGGCCTTCGAGATCAGGTTATGCTAACTGGGGCTCTCCCTCACTGGTCCCACACGTATTCGCTTATAAAAGCGTAGGTCCCTTCGACGAACGTGTGTATCTTTCCTCGTATACGCACACATACACGTGTACATCAGTACGTGGAAATGCGTGGAGTCGCTTTTGCGGAATCAACTCTTCGCGAAAAAAAGATGAAGAAGAAGGAGAAGAAGAAGAAGAAATAGAAGAACGGGGCTGATACATGAGCGGCTTCGTGACCATCGTGAGCGTATAAGGGTGTCTCTCCGCGTCTCTTTCCTCTTGTACTTCTTGTTCATATATACTTGTGCAAGTGTGTCGGGAAAAGGAGCGCGGTTGAGGCGAGCTATCGAGAGACGAGGGCTAATGTACCGATGTGATTCTACGATGTGCCCAGCTCCCCAGCATGGCCTTGCCGCTTCTGAATCGCAGATCGTGATATCGGGCAATCTCGAAGGCTGCACGAGATAATTGAAGTCCGTCGAGGAAAACGGCGCGGGAAGCGATATCTGAAATGCGCCGCGTCGAGAAGCCCGCGAGATACGTGGTCTGACGTCTGACCAGAGAGTTACGCGTATAAGATCATGCATGTGTAATCACTTGCGAGTATAATGATAATAGATTCAACGAAATTTATTAAACGCTGGGATGGTAGGCAAAGTCTTAAACGTATACCGATATATCAATATCTGCAGCTTATATTTAAATTTCTTAAGTATTTAAAAATTCGAAAGAATGCGCTTAAAAGGAGAACATTAGGAAGAAAATATTTTTAGAGAGAATTTGCTTGCATAAACAAAGTAAAGGTATGAGAGTAGGAAAAGAAGATTGAAGGAATATATCTTTCCTTCTTTTTCGTGAAATCAGGAAATGAAAGGAACATAGCAGCGAGGATCATACAAGATAAGAAGTCATTAGTTAGTCACTAAACACAGAGCATACACAAACTTTTATGAACCTATAATTGATCTGATTTATATACTAGATTTGTATTTTAATATGTATTATATAATAAACACGAGATTAAGTTTGAGTCCATAAAGACTCCATATGCAGTTAATAACTTGACTATTTCTAATGCAGTAAATATCTTTTATGATTTTTCAAAACGCAGATTACCTATGTCGTAACGCGACATTCAGTTTCGCTATACAAAAAAATCAACAGGCTCTTCGCTCGTCACTTAGGATCTCAAGAAGGTTTGGACAGTTAAAGGCAGTTGGAGGACCAAATGTTCGATGGTATCCGTCGTTTTTAGATAGATGAATATCACATCACAGACGAGACCGACTAGCATAATTCACGCATCGCTTTAGAAAAGAGATTAAAGGGGGATAACGGGCGCGTTTCCAACACATGTTCGCACTTTTAGCAAACGCGACGCGACCTTGAGACGTCTCGAAAAAGAATTGAATTAATAAATCGCCACGAAAATAATCCCAACAGGACTAGAAGCGTCCAGACATCTGCATCTTTCATTCGTGCTATGTTGTTTATGCTTTCCTTTATAAGTTTCTCTAATAAATAAATTCTTAGTAAAAAAAGTACATAAATCTATCTTTAAAGCAATTAAAAAATTCTAAAGCCAAGACGAGTAAGTAGATGTATTTTATTACAATAATCTATTTAAATCTCGTATTCTAAATGTCAAAGCAAAAGAAATTTTTGCCATTATATAAAATAAAAAAGATTTAAGATAAAAAGTTTAACATTTTTACTGAAGGATACTCTAAAAATATATAATTTAAAAAATTTTCAAAAAAAATTTTTTTCTATATTAAAACAACTTTGAAAGTGAAACAAAAGAAGAAACGACAGGAACATTCGTTACATTATTATTAGAAATAAAAAAAAGTATAGTTTTATATTTTATATCTGTATTTTTATATATTGAATTTAAAGAGAGAGGTTCTCCTGATATGAGGGATTGGTACAATTTTGTATGTCGTGTTGCAGATAAAGATTTATTTTATTTAGGGCTAAAATTTACAATGTAATCTTGGCAGACATTGTGGAAGATGTGATGAGATTATTTAGGCCTGGAATAAAGATATTCAAGAAATTATCGTTCGAGGATGATTTTATTGGGCCACTCCTCGAATATGCGGAAGCGGTCGTTTAGAAAGTATCTGCTGGCACGTTGAGAAGACGATGCTCTCTCACTCTTCCTCTCTCTCTCTCTCTCTCTCTCTCTCTCTCTCTCTCTCTCTGCGAGGGTGATCTTACAATTCGCTTTCCTGACTGCCGGAGTCATATTGGACGGACGGGAAATTCAGATGTGATACGGATATTGGATATAGCGAAATGTACTCCGCATGTACACGTGCGCAGAGAAAATTTCAGGTCCGCAAATGGAATTTTTCGTAACATTATAGATTCAGCTATGATACACCTTGCATCTCTTATTGTCCTGAATATTCATCATATTTTAGTATGTAAATGCCGCAACGCAAAGATTTAACAAGTAAACCGTTAGACGCCGATTTTTCTCAAATTTTTTACAGTTATTTTTTATGTCAAAGTATGCAGAAATCTGTCCTTAATTTTAACTTAAATTGAGTCTTCTAATTAAAAACATTTTTTATTTTACATAAATACCTCGTTTTATACATATTTAAAGCAGTATTTCTTAAGAATTAATATTATATATACTATTTTTTAACTATGTATTATTTTGTTCTTATTATGTGCGTCAAGCTTCAAAAAATCGGATGTAGATTTATCGTTAAAAGATATCTACAGTTTTAAAACACGTGTAATCGGATATTTGTAAAAAATTAAAAAAAAATTTTTTTAATTAAATATTAAAAGTAATTTAAGCTAAAAGTAATAAGTAGTAATTCAGATTGAATTATTTAAGCATTAAAGATCTAGTTTTGACCATTATAGCTATTACTTCTATTTCTTATTGTTGAATTTTCAAATGTACGGTCCAGTAAGACTCTTATTGTTTAAAAGTAATAATATATTTCTTCATATTTTGACATAAATAACTAAAAAATTTGAGAAAAATCAACGTCTGGCATTCCTTGATGAGATTTATTTGTATGAATCGCACGTTGAGTGGTTGCAGGAAATACTTAAACGCGCGATCCACTTAACCTTAATTTTACAAAAAATAAAATTTTACTTAGAAAATAAAGTTTGTTACATGGCAGAGACATCCCGTACAGCAGTGACATTAACTCGCAGCGTGCACAGTCAGTAATTCGTTTTTGAGAAGCGGAGATAAGACACGACGAAACGAGTCTCTCGTGAAAAGACGTAGCGTTGTAAACGGAAAGACGCGTAAAGAGCGAACGCTCAAGTAAACACTGTCGCTTCTTATCTGCGCGCGATTAAGACAGACGTTTATCTCTCGGTGGAGATAAGCGCAAGACGTGCGTATGTTGATACACGCGTTCACATATCGGCGTATGATGGCCTTTCCTTTAAGAAACGTCTTCTAATCGGTCGCCTACACTTGTATCGTGTAGCATCGGCAGATAATATCGCGCTTCGATAATTAGAACTTACATAAGTAATAGGCGCAATATCACCGGAGGTACGTACCCACCCCATAGTTAGGCAAGGTAAATCGGATGCATCTGGATCGACAAATTACAGCCGACGGCGATTTTCTGGGTTCTCGGGATCCAACGACGGTGACGATGGTGGCGCGATATCGGCCGATTTTTACGAGTGCGACCGACAGTCGTAAATTTCAGCACCTCGCTTCGTTAATCATCTAATTTATTACAGATGATCGTAAAACCGCTCGCAGCTCGTTCGCAGCTAAATGGAGTGTACGCGGCGTTACGTGCAGCCGACATACACGCCGGACTTTGCGATCGTTCGTTATTTGCATAGAATTTTCATATCGACATCGTGATTGTAGCCGCATTGCTATTAAGAGACATTTTAACGAGAAAAATATTTTCTCTTGCTCCTGAGAGAAAGTAATCGAAGACTTCTCTCTTCCATCTCTCTCCTTTCCTCTCTTTTGTCTTCTTTTTTCTCTTTGATCGTCGCTCCTTTTTTTTTCGCCACGACATGCTTCGCGAAATCGCCCGTATGGTCGAGCTTATGGCTACGACGACTTACGTGCGATTTCACATTTCGCTGCTTCCTTGCGGCCAATTTCGAAAATTATCGGTTACCCGTGAACCACCCACGTATTTCTCCATCGGCGTGAACACGAGGGACAAAAAAAAGATTTCGCGAAGTAGAAGAGAAGAGGCGGCTGATGGCGAAGAAAGACGAAGGGGGAGCTCGAGACGTACGGTTGCACACACGAAAGTACATATTATGCAAGACCGGGTGAGACCAGATCATTGACGTATCCTTATTTGCAGACAGCAATTTCGCGGATATCCAAAAAAAAAGTGCGACAACGGAGAAAGAGCTAAAAGGGAAAATTGACGCGGATTATCGCCGAACAAAGTCGAGCCACCCACGTGGCTGCAGCCAAGTGCGGCTAAACGGTCGCTCACGTGGACAATGGGGAAACGTACAGCATTGTGCTCGCACCGCGTGGCGATTTGATAATGCGTACGCGATGATGGCCGTGTTTAAAACAATGTGGCTGTTTTCAACAAAGTACACAGATGACACAGTGTTAGGGTGTAGATACAATAAAAGGAACAGGAAATAAGGAGTAAGAAATAATGATTTCAACTTATCAGAATACATCGAGATATCCAGATACATCGAGATATACAGTTTCTGATAGATTAAAATTATTATCCCTTATTCCTTATTCTTTCTTATTATGTCTGTATCTTGACACTGTATTCAACACGAAGTGTTCCCTGGCAAAAAAAAAAGTTAACAAAGAACGATTGAGAATGATAGGATTTCTAACAATTTATATCGTTTTCTATAAGCTTATATCGTTTTCTGTCGTCGACTTTGCGAGCATCAGGTTGATAAGATGTGAATTACTATCATATTTTATCGGGTTATATAAGATTTGTGCCGGATTATATAAGATTTCTAAGATTTGATTCAATTAATAATTTCAAAATGATAAGATTTTTCTATCGTTCTCTCTCAACTTTTTTTTACCAGGGTTCCAACTGTGACAGTGTTACACTGTTAAACACTGTGAAAAGCTAAGTACGGACATGTAAAATATATCAATGTTACCAACTTTTTAAAAAATTATTTGGTAGCCTATGCTTATTTTGTAATAAAATTATCAAAAACCGCCAATCTTGAAAAATTAGAATTTAATTCTAAATTAATCCTAAGTTATAATCATAAGTCTATTATACACTGTTAGAAATTTCATATTGAATTTAAGTAACGTGTAACGGAAGCTTGCGGTTATGAGGTAACCACAAAAGTAACTGAAAAGTAATGAATGATTTAACTGAAAACTAACAAGGGACGTTAAACAACCAGAAAATTCAGAAAATTCTGAAACATTGTGTGTGAGTACAGCAGTTCAATAGAATTACAGTTTTAGGGGGTGAAACACCCCTTTGAACAAAATCGGTTTTTTTTTTCGAAGCTGATATTGTCGAAAGTATAAAAGGTAGAAAAAATATTCTGAATAAAAGTTGAATGGTTTCAAGAGAACTTTAATACTATAATAAAAATTTTTTTATTATTTATTTATTATATACCCTCACCCTTAATTTTCAAAAAAATTTTTTAAATTGTAATTCTAAAGTACTCTTGAAACTATGGAGGGAAATAGTTCTTCCAATAATTACAAAATAAACAATTTGCTGAACATAACCGAAGATTCCTTGCGATGCAACGATCCTACGTCGTCTGCGTGCATATTGTTCTACATGAAGAAGGAAATCAGTGGATTGGCGCGCAATTGGCTGTTAATTCTGTAGAGTGCTCTATATTTTCGGAGCTCCCCAATACAGTATTATCTTCAGGATATCATTTAAGAAGATTAATTAAAATTACAAGATTTATTACAAAGGAATTATCTCCTTCGCGATACATGTCAGCCAAATTGTCCTTTGCGAAGAGGATCCAGCGGACCGGTGTATGACTGGCGTGTGTTATAATCCTGCCGGTATCATAAATTTTGTTAAGCTTTCGGCGGGGATTCCGATATGCATACAATCCCATTTAAGAGAATTCGTTGAAACTAATGGGATTTGCAAGGAAATGCTTTTAATCGTACCGCTTTATGCGCGAGGCTTTATTTTGTATATTTTAATATTAATTACAGCAACATCTCTTTTGTACCCGTCACCTTATACCTAATATAAGATGTCACATTTCCTATATGCGTATAATCATTTAGACGTATAAATAAGTCTCCGCAATTTTTTTTTCGAAAAATATATTTATTATTATAATATGTAGAAACGATACAAACATTTCAATCAAAATATTTGTCGTTTGAATCATTATTCATTCACACTTATTTATTCACTTGCTTAATGCAGACATTGTTCAAAATGTTGACCTCTTGCAGCAACGTGCATGTATTGCATCTTGTACGGACAGTTTGTGTTGCAGCCAAACACTGATCTGGTCAACGAAATGATTCGCCGATCCGGCATCCTTCTGAAGTATTTTCGCTGAAGTAATACATGAAAACAATGTTTTATTTTGAAAATAATAATATTTCGGAAATTACGTTTTGTTTTTTTTTGCGATTTTTTTCTAAAACGAAGTAAAAACAAGTATATCTCTAAAAGACTTTTTTCTTGGTTTATCGATTTTCTACACGATCCCGAAGTCATCATTTTGGTCATTTAAATCCGGAACACCCTGTGTATTATATTGTAAATCTTTATGATAATCTTTATAATAATAGAAAGGCATTATTAATGTGATGTCTATACTATACTTTCTTATAATAATAACGAAGCACTCTGCGGTAAAAATTTCCCGTCTATTTTCTATTTAATCTGAATAACTTTCGTAACTCGCAATAGCTCGTGACGAGAAATAGATACGTAACATTCCATAGATAGGAAATGCTAATAATATTCAGTCTATGCTATTTTCATTGTAGAATACTAAAAATAGTGTGCGCTTTACATTGTTGCTCTCACGAGCCTTTTTCCTTTATCTAATCTTTCCGGGTCATTACGTGGCAAGCGTAATCGATTTGTTCGGAGCTGTGCATCATCACGTTTCATAAAAAGATCAGCTGACGCAAGCCGTGTATCGGAGCCAAATAACAGCTTAGATGGTCAGACAGACAACCGAGCGAGCGAGTGACTGCAAGTGCAATTAAGAGATTACATGCCGATAAAAACTGCGAAGAGACCAATTAAAATTAACATTCTTCATATCAGCGAACCTCACTGGATATTTTAACAGTTATGCACTCGTTTCTCAAGTTGTTCAAGCTCTCACCGACCACCCAAGTTCGTCACCGATGTGCTCGATACGGATCTCATATGGATTCGATTCGATTTAAATGTGAAACAGACTGGTCTATTTGGACTGCTACGCTATGAAAAGTCTGCAGAATGTCGACAGCGAGTAAAAACACAGAGAGAAACTTATTAAAGTAGAGTGCGATACGTGTAGTCTCTCGTACGACGAACATCCTAGAGAACGATATTATCTCATCCTTTGAAGTTGGCGTACTTTAATGTACGTTAATACGCACGTGACTCGTCTTTGATCTCTGACCGAGTGAGTAATTAGATGCATTCGAGCATGCACGAAATTGCGTACGCTTACGGGCATACTTGGTAAAAATTATTTGCAAAGACTTCTCCCTGCCGCCCACCGACAGCGTTCTGCACGAGCGTTCGCGAGTGCGTGTACGTGTGTGCGTGCAGGCACGCATCTTCTCGTTCCTATATTGCAAAGAGTCTTATCAGATCCACCCGATTTATCGCCATAGCCCTGCCATTTTGCGTAACTTGTACTTTTCGCGTAATCTGTCTGTCGGGAGATCCTCCGCAGACCTGGAATTAGCGCCTTGGCTTCTTCGGAACAGCACGTGCTCTACGACACGAGGTATTGAACGACGTTTAAATTCACCCGTCGGAGGCAGAATTAAATGAATCGTATAAGGCGTGGTGATCGGCGCAATTAGTTTTTACGCCCTTCATTAGTGATGCGTAAGTTTTAATTATTATTCACAGAAAAGTATTCCGGGAGCAGAATATTCAATGGTAATTATAAAGTCCAAGTCGGCCAAGTACATTAATCTCATTCTTCGGCCTCGTTCCATGTTCCGACTTCTTAGTGAAGCTTCTTTCACTTCTTTTACTCGAACGACTTTAAGACATACATATACATTCAGTAAAGACGTATTTAATACATTTTTGCTAATTTTGTTAATGCCGAACTCTTCATAATCTCAATTAAAGATGTGACTCTTTCTGCTACATCTTTTTATACACAGCAGGATATATTTTATCGCCATACACACATATAAAAATAAACGTAAATATTTTTCAAAGGAAACATTTCCTGTTTTATACATTCATGCAATGGATAATAATTTTACATCGATTGTAACTTTCAAATTTAATTTTGATTTAAATTTAATTTAAATTTAATTTTTTATTTACATATTAAGAATTTTACATCAATTACCACTTTTAAATCGCCCTTAATTTTTTTATTTACACATTAATAATAATTAAACATGGTAGTTTTACTCGCACGTTGTCGTGGAACGAAATTATATATGACGAATTGCGTCCCTGCCCGCACACGTGGTGTGCGATTGCGGTGGCGAAGGAGGTAGGAAAGAGGGGGGGGGGGTTCGCGTAACGCAATTATCCGTATTAACATAGCCGGCCCGGTGGTCCGCATCCGCGGTAGCGTGGCGGGACGTACGCAGGATCACTTTAAGGTAGTATGCGATATCTCAAGAGGTAGTACAAGGTAAACGCGGCCGACACAACCACGCTCCGTCCTCGCAACGATGCAATTTCGTCCTGAAGCGTATTATCCCCACCAGAGCGCAATGGAAAATTGATAAATCGGAGTGAGGGCTACCTGCTCCAGCTAGCAAGTCTCGAGGGTCGTGCAAGTTGCTCCTGAAAGATTGAAAGCTTCAGTACTCGTCGTAAATGATGCGTGTCGAACAATTGATATCTTCCAACACCCGTTGCTCCGCAACGCAAAGTGACACCGACTAGGAGCATTGTTTTATTTAACGGCTGAATGAGTAACAGCGCAAAATTATGACGTCTCAAATATTACAGCATTAATATTAATCTTAGGAATTATCTATTTAGTTTAAGATGTTTCTAAAATATTAAATTTCAAGCTCCCAAGTTAAAACACTAATTTTTTCTTTATATTAACGAAAAGTTTATTAGAAATAACAAGAAATTGTAGTTGGATTAAGATAAAATTCTTATAAAGTCTATTTCATTTTATATTACTTACACACATCTATCTCAAAAAGCCGATTGTAAAATCATTTTCGTAAGAATAAACACGTAGGGCGTGGCCAGTATAAACGAAAATAACGTGAGCAGAGAGCTAAAGACGTAAGAGAGGACAAGAAAGACATGAAGACGCTAAGAAAACAAGGAAGCAAACTGTTGGCAAGAGGTAGAATCCTTTGGGATCGTTAAGCAAAGGAAGAACGTCTGGTATGTTCTTCGCGGCTCTTCCTTCTCTCAGCATCCTCTATATTTTTGCCTTGCCCTTTACCTCTCTTCTCTTCGGCATGAAGATCGAAGCCTGCTTTACGAGGCAGTCTTGTAAGTCGATCGTGATGCCTCGATAGTGCACGTACTTGAGTGTGTGTGTGCTTGTGCGTTTGTGAATATGTGAGGCGTGTATAGAATATTATGGCGTGACATCGCGAACGTAAAATCGCCTCTTCCTTGACTTGAACAATACTAACGAAAAAAAATATAAAGGTGAATCGCGGTAAATCTCTGCGAGCTGCCAGTTGTCGTCGTGCAGGGTGGTCCCCGTTTCGAAGATTCTTCTTTGCACGTTCTTGACAATGTCTACTTTTTAAAAAATATACATCTTCTGTTATCCGGTTTTCATGCGACGTATTCGTTAGCTCTGCTATTGTAGTCGGAATATAATCGCGAAAAAAGTAATATATCCATTCACTCTACTTTTATTTTGAGATGGTATATTATTAAAAATTTATTACACATACACAAGATTATTGCAAGATATAAAATGGGTACCAATTAGAGGATTAAGTAAATGAATTTTTTAATGAACGTATCTAGAAATAATTAAATAATAACTTTATAAAATGACGCAATAAACGATTATTGCTATCACGCGATTTCTTCAGGTCTAATTATTAACATTTCGTGCTGTCGATTCATGAACGACGCTGAATTTTACCGATACCTGGAGGGACTTCTAAAAAAAATTCCGACGTCCGTGTCTAGGTCGTGTTATCTAAGTTGAATTATGAGTTGCTACCGATAAGCATATGAGAGGAAAAAGAAAGCGCCGCTTTCGACACGCTCGATTCGGTAATTATGACACCTCGCGTCGACTTTTCGCACCTGCTGTGTACCGGTTTCTCACCTCCCAGGTTGAGGATCGAAAGTCTATGGTTATACAGGCACTATTGTAGTTCATAATATCTATTCCCCTTAAATTTCTTGATTTTTGCCGGAAAAAATATTTTCTTTAAAAGAGAGAATGAAGGAAATGTTATATTTAGATTAATGATTTTGATGTGATCGAAAAATTTGAAAAACATTTGTGTAAAGTTGAGATGTTTCTAATATAATCTTTACAACATTTTCCTACAATATTTTCGAGTTCACTTGGATAATTCGTGTCTTGTTATGTGTTGCAGATTTAGCGGAGACCAGTATGTTTCGACAAGAGGGGGTCACGACTTATTCTCAGCTGCTTTTCGACGTGGCGCGACAGCAAGTCGTTGTCGGAGCACGGTACGTATTTTCGTACTGCAAGCTTGTCTTCAATTATCGAGTTAATCCTCTCGTTTCCATGACAACTGTTGCTATATTAACGTCATTTAATTTAAAAAATTATATAAATAATTGTACAAAGTTACTCTTCGGTTATCTTGATTGAATATAAACAATACGAATATATACAATCTGACGAATACAGAATTTCAAAATTGTACAAAATTAAATCGACTATTATTAGAAATGTATTATTAGAAATTATGTTTGATTTAAATAAAGAAACATATCTAG
Organism: Mycetomoellerius zeteki; assembly: GCF_001594055.1. Classification (NCBI taxonomy): domain Eukaryota; kingdom Metazoa; phylum Arthropoda; class Insecta; order Hymenoptera; family Formicidae; genus Mycetomoellerius; species Mycetomoellerius zeteki. The sequence continues at coordinate 731,613 of NW_017257391.1, read as the reverse complement.
TTTTATTTAATATTCGAAGGTAAATTGGAAAAATAAAGTCAAAATAATTTGTAAAGTGTACGATCTTGAAATTGTACGTTTCGATATAATAATAAGAAATTGCTAAAAATTGTGAACTCGCTGAAAATCGAACCTTTCATGATGAAATCGAAACTATTAGATTACGACTATTGTAGATGTTGGAACAACGATGAAGTCCTTAATCCGAGATAGTGATATTTATTTTGTTAATAGTCTTTTCGATAATAACGAGTTTTAGGAAGCGTTTCGTTTTGAGATCAGAATTTAATCAAAAAATATTCTTGACTTACTGGCTTTGATAAATATTATCTCTTACTCATGAAAAAAAAAAAGTTCAGTCATGCATGTGAGTGTCACATTTTGGTACAATAACAATTTCACACTTCAGATTAACATATCAAAAACTAATAGAGCCTGCAATCGATTTCTATATTATTCTAAGCGAATTTGAAACTTGCAACAACAACATTGAATCTCACAATCGTCTTCCAATGATCAAAATATTCTAATTATTTCAAAGCGCTTATCTGCAGAATATTCTAATGATTTCAAAACTTATCTGCTTTACTTAGGATCATTTTCGTTAACATTTTATAAGAGTATAATTGTCTTCCTTTTAAAAATCCAAGTTATCTTTCAAAAATGAAAATTAGGAAAGAGCATATAGCCAATTCTAATATTTTAAAATATTGCGAAGAAACGATAACGAAATTTATTGCATTCGCAATGATACATTTCGTAAATGTGTCAATAAACGCGAAAAATCGGATTTCCTTTAGGATATAAAACTCGAGTTGAGGAACCTTTCAATTCAATCTTTTCACGCAAAGACTGGAAATAAACGTTGAGCATATGGCGAATGTAAATAAAGGCGAAGGGGTGAACGATTTCGCGAGACGAGCGCATTATAGGACGACGTGACATTTTTTGGCGGCGTCACAGACAGTTACAGACCCGTAGAAGACGATAAACACGCTTACTCCTTTCGTTCGCGACAGTTTCCAGCGAGATGTCCTGGCGACCCGCCAAATTGGCTGACATACGGCGGTCTTCTCGAGGCGCCGATCCATTTTCACGACTTGCGCCAGACGAACCGGCTCGGTTGATCTTCTCGTCTTGCAACGTAATTCACGAAAGAATGGAAGGAAAAAAATAACGCATCTCTCGTTGTCGCTCTTTACATCGGCGAACGGCCGCGCTTCGTTACGAAGTCGGTCACTCGCCTACGTGCCGCTCATTAACCGAGGACTGCACCAAAAAAGCCGAATCGCCGACTCATGCACATAAGCATTATTACAAACCCGATCGTGCAATGCCGCTCAAATTGCCAGTACTAATTGCTGCGACGAATTTTGCAATCTTCTTACTTAACTATGTTATCGCACCTTTTTACTATTCGACGACCTCACGTTTATTTTGGGGACGCGATAAATTCCTGCAAGTCACTGAAATTGTCGCGTGACAATCAAAATAATGATACAGTACAAAAAGTCGAACAGGAGATTTTTATAGAAGCCTTAAAGAAGCCTTATTTGTGGAAAATAAACATTAATTAGCAATTTATTAACAATGAATATTCTAATTATTTCAAAACTTATTTGCTCCACGTAGGAATAGTTTTATCAACGTTTTATAAGAGTACACTGAAAAAAAAGATTGGCTGCTGCAGCAAATTAGATGGTAAAATATGGCATAGCATTTTTAATTGGCTGCAGCAGCCAATTTTTGGTTGCATTAGCCTATCCGCAATATCAATATAGGATTTCAATAGGCTAACACAACCAAAAATTGACTGATGCAACCAATTAAAAATGCTATGCCATATTTTTTTTTATCATCTAATTTGCTGCAGCAGCCAATCTTTTTTTCAGTGTAGGTTGCCCCTTTAGAATCAAATTAGAAAGAAGCACGTAACCCCAATTTGCGTTCTGCTCTAATATTAAAAAAGAACTTTGCGAAAATAACCGTATTCATGATTTTAGAAAAGCTAAATTGCTCGACTGTACAAATATTTTATGTGCGTTCAAATAATAAATACAATTTTTTATTTTCATTCATTATTAAGATAATACATTTTAATCATTGCACATTATTTTAAATAAAATAATTTTAAAAAATATACAATCTATTTTATTCTTTCTTAATAAACTGCTATACAATGTTTACTTTCTAAAAATAAGATTTTTTTTTAAAAAAAAAAGGTTATTAATATCTTTCCCGTACAAATATTTTTTGCCCTCAAAATGCTACACATTTTATCCCTCAGCTTACGCTTGAGATCTTAATTGACAAAATATAGCACACGAGGCAATATCGAGAAATAGCAGATGGATCTCGTCTCCGATTTTGCGATACTGCTTATTATATCTGATTAAATTACGCTCCGTGTGGAATATCGGATTTACGGCGAGGCAAGAGGGAATTGCGACGACGAAATTGCTTCTAAAAATCATTGCCGATGCAGTACGTGCTCTCGGTTAGGCAAATCGTGTTTCGCACGATTCATTTACTCACGATGAGATCGAATGGCACGGGCGCGAGACGTGCTCGCCGCACCGCACCGCACCGCGGTCGCGCTCACGCTTGTTACAACGCGTTAGTGCGAATCATTCTTGCACGGAACTATGTTCGGAATGACTTATATGTGATATACAAATTATATGCTATCTTGCAAAGGCGAGACGAATGACGCTTCCAGGGTGACTGGGAATTTTTTTTGCAACACTTTCTCTAGCCGATAAGCACTGCCTCATTATAAACAGGAAATAGCGCTCGATATATTCGATGTAAAAAAAGAGAAACAGAAAACGGAAGAAAAAGGGAATACGCGCATATCAAATAAGCGATTATTTGTCTCACGAAATCGCGTCCTCTAATGTGTTATTAATAATATTTGTATATACAACTTTATAATGAGCTTAAATAAAAGTATGTTAAGAAGGGCTACGAGCCAAAATAACAAATTTAATATACGTGCTAATGTAGTCTATTTATTTGCATCTTTACATTAGCACGTATATTAAATTTGTTATTTTAGCTCGTAGCCCTTCTCAACATACTTTTATTTAATTTTATTACTTGAGCTATATTATATTATGTATTTTTATAATGAGCGATGAATGACCCGAGAATGGAACTGGAAAACGATGGTGACGTATTTCGCCGTTTTGCGAGATCGGGAACCAGTTTACGTAGAAGCTCCAATTAGCGGAACAATAACATCAGTTATGGGAATAATTACCGATTATCTCAATAGACAGCTTTGTCCAAGGAAACGCGGCGAAGGGAAACATTGACAGTGCGCTTTCAGACTTTGGTGCCTCGAAGTACATCACGTTTACCAATCCATGTCCATGAGCTTAGTTCTGAGATATCAATAAGTATCGATAAGGATACTTAGATGACTGGTTCCTTGCGACTGGTTGACCTTATCTATATTTCATGATTGACAATAAGTGGTTAATATAAGTTAAGTGGTTAATATGTAGTCACACTCCTGAGAACAAAAACAGTGGAACGTAAAACTCAAAGTGCTTTCTTTAATTGAGGACGTTGATCCTTTTTCCTTTAAATTTTTACTTATTTTTAAATATAATATGCGAGGTATGACAATATGATTTATAACTGCATGCAAATGAAATGTTATCCCGAATTTTAATTTGAAATTTAAACGTTAAAAAATATTAAAAAGTAAGAAAATTTCTGAGAACCAGAAGAGAACATAAATTTAAGATAATCACCGACCTGCCACGGTCGGATTGCAAGATGACATTCGAGCTGATCAATGGAGCTAAAATTAGCGTTATCAGTGTTGTTAACGTTGTGTACGACGTTCAACCGATGCTGGTCGTGAAAAATGCAGTCCACCCACGCGAAGTAAATACGATCTTACATACGTGCACATACGGGTGTCGCGGGATCTGGAGAGTTGGACCTGGGTCGAATAAACGAACGAACGATTGAACGATCGATCGGTCGATCGGTCCGTGGAAAAGGGAATACGCCCCCGTATGCTTTCTATTAATAGAATGTCAGTTATTAACTGCTGCCCACGTTCGTAATCGCGTTCGTGCGATTTCCAGTAAAGTGCCGGGCACGAAAAAATGTACGAAAACGCGCTGTAAACAGGATATTCTAGTGTTTCCTGTAATTTTAATAATTAATTAGCTTCAATTAATAATTAATTAGCTTTAAATTTTATTTTTTCAGAAATTAAAAAAATTTAAAGCTTACCTATAAATATATAAGTATCGTTTCAAATATTAGAAACTTGAGCTTTAAAGAAATGACAAGCTAGCTTTAATATTCTATTTTCGCTTGAATCATAGCGAATATATTACTGCTATTACACATCATGTTCATATTTCTATCAAACTTTCTAAATAACGTGCACGCTTCAATCTCTACATTCTATTTATTTATTTATTTGGCTTCCAAGCCTTTTCTTCTTGAAGTTGACGAATCATGTAATATATGACAGTCTCACGCGGTGTCATCGCGACTCACGGCTCAGTGGTTTCTCACCAGGAGATTTCTCGTAGAGAGAAAATATTTCTGTGGCTTGAGTTTGTTTTGTCCGGACGGAACAACGACGACTGGATATATGGCGCAACGTAAATAAAAGTTTTTGGGTTTACGCGCGTGAGATTACTCGCCGCACAGTCGGCCGCAGGTGTTAGGAATTTCATACATCGCCGCCAACGTAGTCGTATCATATTTACGATGTTGCTCAAAATGTACGAGGCACGCGAAACTTATCCTGACTCTCCATATCACCAGTTCTCTCTATCTATCGTTTTCATATCGACACTGTGCGGTGAGAAACGTTCTCTCGAGTATTTTCTTTTTATATAATAATTTAACGAATTGCTTCGTCTAGAATCTGCGACGCTTATCTCTGGATTATCTTTTTATGTTTAATCTTGGTTAATTTAATTTTCCATCTGCAATCTGGGTCTTTTTCGCGCGATACAAACAAAATTCACTTTCAAATTTCTCTGAAATAAAAGAGGACGGAATCCGATTCCCTTTTTAAAATTGTGTTGTTAAAAAACTATTTGGTAATGTAATTAAAATATTTAAAAGAGTAATCCTGATGCTCCTGATTTTTTTACATTTTTTGAAACTCTAGGATAGTAAAAAAAACTTGAGTTGAATGGGAGAGATAAAAATATAAATTGCAGATAAAAATATAATTTTTAAATGTATTTTAAACAAGTTTTAAATGTACATAGAATATTTGAATTTCTAAGAACCTTCTTTTACCTATACCTCCTTTTATTATATTAATTTATTATATTATATTAATTAATATATTTTTTTATTTTTGTACTTTTCTTTTAATTAAATTTTGCATTTTTACCTTTAGATTTCTTAAATTAGAAATTTCAATCAATAAGTCATTAAACGATACAATTATTCGAGCAAAAATTATTAATGTATTAATCAGACGTATATCTCTGGATCGATCAATTAATTTCCATCGTTAATTCAGACTTGTCTGCAAGATCTTCCCGACAAGAGTGACGAAACGATTTCACCGACACGTTGTCGATTCGGAAAGTCGTGCGAAAGATTTTCGTGCAGCCACGCGCACCACGCCGTGACAAATCGTTACCGGGAGATTTATCTTGTAGCAAATAAGCGGCCTTATTTATAGGGCCGTGTCGATCGACGTGTCCGCCACGCCGGTGCAGGTTGTCGCGAGAGATCGAGCGCAGCGGCCTACCGTTACGCCTACGGAACCTGATTTTGGTGCGTCGCGTCGCGTCGTGCCGGCAGCTACGACGTTTTTTGCATACCACTGCACATGTCGTCCTTTTATTATTCAACGCGAATGCGAACATTACTACACTTGGAGACGTAAAAAGCTCTGATAACGGGCTATACATACTTTCGAATATGCGCGTCGCAGAGGTTGTGAATAATCGATGGTATGAGCTATGAATATTTATAAGATAACTGATGATGGCCATAGCGATTGATATCGTGTCCTTACTTCAATAAAATTAAGGTATACGATATTTTCTTTCTCTGGAGAAATCTCGCGTAAAATTTATATTGCTCAGATTTGCACGCGCTTGTTTACAGCTAAAGTACGTTTGTGTGATGCATTATTAAAATTTGTGTAAATCACACATTTACATATCTCTTGCAGCTTATTATGATTTCTCTTTATTATGATTTTTTAAATATAATATACTACAAAAAAATAACACGTATTTCTCAACTTTTATCACTTTTATGAATCTCGTCGCGTTTTTTTACGCCTATCGACTGCGATGTCTGGATTCGCTTCTTTAGTCGAGTCGCCAAATTTAGGGCGAGGTAAAAGCGGCAGTTTCTGTCGATTCGCGAAGAAACACAGGCGCAACAAAATAACAGAGACGTTACTCCGTCACGACTCGAGCATAATAATTACAGGTTGCGATTTTTCGAGCACGACGTTTCCGAGGTGGTCTGGGAAGGTTGAGTGGTAGGAAAAGGAAGGCGTTGGGGAACCGAGGGGAACAGGGCACAGGGATGGAAAGTGGAGAATGTCACAGACGGCGCCAGCGTGTCCTGCGCGTATACGCAATAGCTCTCGCCTGTCCGCCGACAGCCCCGTTGGCCATATATCTCCGCTTACACGCGCAAAATGTGCGTATGTTTTATGTAATGCACGCAAGGCGACGGAAAAACGGGCGTGAAATATTACGATTTAGCTCGATCGCGTTGATCAATTGTGATACTATGCTTTGTCCGCTCCGCGGAGTCCACAGCTGGAAGCTATGAGCTCTATGAGCGTGACGCGTCAGGCAAAGAACTGCTTCCATTGCACCTGAGGCATCGAGTAAAAGTGTTCGTCTGAACAACCTTTGATGCATAATAGATAGGTCTCTAGCTTCCGCGAGTCAATTCTATATTGAAGGAAACATGTAGCGATGTTCTTGAACGGTAACTTTCTCAGCGAGATTGAGATATTCTTGCCACGCTCGCACGCGCTTGTAATTTCGCAACATGTTCTCTGCGAAATAATTTATGCCCGCGATCTAACAAATCGAACATTTTATTAAAAATTATAAGCTGAAATTCTTGAAACACAAGACATTTATAAAATCGTCTTATTTCTGCAGTTTGATAAAATATGTTTTTTATTAAGTTATACGAAAAGGATGATTTTGCTGAGATGTTTAAAAATTTAGCTAAATATACAGATCAGAAAATAATTTCGTTGAACTATCAAAATAATCAGGACGGTTCAGTTGGTTTCTGAAAATTGTCAAAATTTTTTTTTCTCAGAATTGTTCACCATGTTTGAATTTTTTCCATAAATATTTTGATGTTTTAATAAATTATTTTCGGTATCTATAGCTAAGTTTTTAGATATTCCAACAAAATTTTTTTCTGCAAAAATATGTTCTTCATTATTAACTAAATAAACATGTTTGCTTTCACATTCCAATTTTCCACTCTATAATCTCAAGAGAGAACGTTTATTTACAACTCTTTCGCTGGGAACTGATTTGTAGCGGTATACCAAGCTTAATTATTTTTTCGTTAATCACAAAGAGAGGTATTGCAGGCTATCGCCGGACTGGAAAAAATAGAATTTTATTGTCGGAAGAAGCACTAGAAAAAACAGAATTTTATTGTTGGAAGGAGCGGCGGCCGACCTCGTTTAACGATAAACGATTACATCCGCATTTGAAAGATATTCTAGTCATTAAAGCAGCACAGAAGAGTGCGTGTGTCATTTAGTTTTTTCTACCGTCTTTTCGGTGCAGAGATTACCTCGGATAGGGATTCGTGAACGTGACGGAAGAAATCGTCCCGTTCTTTATCTCGGTGTCCACTTTTTTCTCTTAGGGAAAAACGGCCGTGTAACTTCAATATATCTGCGCTCAATGACTTTCAAAGAAGACGTGGTACGAGCAATCGAGGGCACGGTGGACAAAGAGAACAGATAACGAGGGGTCTGGTAGTTGCGACGCTGTTCACGTTTACGACGCGACAAAATAATAAATTCGAAATCACGAGCGATGAGCGTGGATGTACCGCCTCGTTCTCGTCGTACGAATCATTTCGTCTTTATATGTATATAAAAAAAAATATAGCAATAGAATTTATTATTCCACGCGGTCAATCGACGACGCGTCAAGATCCCTGAAGAAACTCGTCGAGCACGCTGCGTCGCGCCACGTCGGGTGCACCTTCGTGTTTCGCCGACGTGTTTCGCATCGCGAGAGATCTCGTCTCGGATGCTGTTGTTAACTCCTTCACGAGGAAGAGGAGGAGGCGCGACCTCCTGTCCGCGGGCACTCGGTAAACATTGAACGTTTGCGATTGGTAGGATTACCGTACCGGACCCGCGAGCGAGTTCTCCAGCCGAGCTGGACGTCCAATTTTGTACTTGTCCTTCGGGCCGAAGAGAGCGAACTTGCGTAAGAACAAGAGCAGTTTAATATTATACCGTACAGTGTACATTATCCCTCCCACCCTCTTCCGAAGCTTTTACAAAACAAGCAAGATAATATGGAAAAGGGCTGTATAATCCTTTTTTAAGATTAAAATATATAACGAGGTTCTCGATAAGCGGATTATTTTATGTCGTTTGTATCATATTACCTTTAGACCTATAATATATTTATATATAATCTACTATTTATTAAATAGTAAATAAAAATAGTAAATAATATTAAAATTAAATAATAATATGAAAGAGGGCTACGAGCCTAAGATAATAATTTTAATATAAATAGTTATAAATCATACAAACAAAAACAATCGTATATACAAACGTTTCGTACACGATCGGGTTATTTTCAATGTTAACAAAAATCGGTTGTGAATTTACTTACATTAAAATATAAAATAACATATAAATTAAGTTAAGATCTGGTGTATTAAAAATTAATTATATCTCTGAAACTTAAGTTATCGCAAGGATGTGAACGCCTTGTTAGTCCATACAGTATTTAGTAAATATATTAATTAAAAATCTTCATGAGCATCAAATAATTCCAAATGAGTCATTAGACTTAATGAGACATTTACACGTTAATCTAATCGTTAACATATTATAATACTATTGATTTTTAAGTTTTAACATAATACAATTTGCGTATCTTATTAACATTTACACGTGAATTTAATTGATAATAAGTTATAATACTATTTTTAACAGAATATTGTATACTGCAAATCTCATTAAATCTAATGACTCATTTGGAATTATTTGATGCTCATGAAGATTTTTAATTATAATTTACTAAATGCTGTATGGACTAACAAGGCGTTCACATACTTGCGATAACCTAAGATTTCAGAGACATAATTAATTTTTAATACTCCAGACCTTAACTTAATTTATATGTTATTTTATATTTTAATGTAAGTAAATTCATAACCGATTTTTGTTAACATTGAAAATGACCCGATCGTGTACGAAACGTTTGTATATACGATTGTTTTTGTTTGTATGATTTAACTATTTATATTCAAATTATTATCTTAGGCTCGTAGCCCTTTTTTATATTATTATATTATTATTTAATTTTATTCAGCCTTTTGACACATTGTTTGATGTAATATTAAAATTATAATTGATCTGAAACTCGTATGCTCTTCATAATATGTAATCGTACCATAATTCATTAAATCGCTGTTAGTATTACATATAATTTAAAACTAATATTTAATAAGATATTAAACACCTTCATGTAAAATGTATCTCATGAAATATCGTGTGGTTTATATTCGAAGGTTATATATTCAGCACATATACACGTTCCTCGTGTACATGATATGATTAAATGTCCCTGCACGGCTGTGAAATATTCTCCGATAGCGTAATATATTGCCGAATTTTCACTGAATTTTAATGCATGTGTTCCCTCGCACGGGCGGTGTTCCCAAGAGTGCGGTGAACTGCTTGCTGAGTACTACTGATAACGTTCGCCTGATTTAGATAGCAGTTGTAACTCGCGTTTGCGCTCGAATCGTTCTGATCAGTGAGAATATCGTGTCCTATTCGCGGAGCCTGGCGACATGTGTAACCGTGGGCCGTAATGCGTGCCAGCCCACGGATTTCGCAGCTGAGTTAGATATCATCGAAATGCAAGCCGACGCGAAGGCCTTCTCCGAGGACTGAAAATTTCACGAGAAAAATGCATCTGACTGACATAACACGAGCGTGGGAAAACCGGGACGAGACTGATTCTGTTCAAGGATTTTGAGGCAACGAAAGGAAGGATGAAAGAGATAAAATGTAAATATAAGTTGAAAGATTTGTCTACTCATTAAAATTGTACGTTTGCATGAGAAAGAGATCGTTACATGAGGTGTAAATGCTTGAGAAAAATTTAAACGGATGAAAGAAGTTATTTTACATGCCTCCACAACTCAAATTGCTCTTCAATCCCATTCACTCGCCGTTTCTAGCTTCCCTCTGGCACGTTCCCTTCGCGCTTCGTTATAAGTGCATGCAAGTGAATACAAGTGCGTGCATGCGTGCGTGCATGCGTGCGTGCGTGCGTGCATGCGTGCACTCGCTCTTACCGCGGTCGTTTGTCCTAATCGCGGCGCGGCGCGACTCCGCTCGCTCGCTCGGCGCCACGATTTGCATTCCTACTTAATTCCCGTGTGCACCAACCATGACGTCATTCGCGATCCCGAAGCTTATCGAACAGTCTCTCACAATCAGCCGCTGACAGGTAATAGAGAGGTGTATCGATGGATCGGCGTATCGTTGATGGTCGAAAGGGTTTTCCTTTCCCAGTCGCGTGATAAAAAGAAGAGATTTACACGCGCGAACGCGTGCAGCGACACGGTTGTCTGCCCCCGTCGTAAATAAACGTTTATCTCCGAATCGCCTCTCTAACATCGTCCTGGGCACGTATTATGAAACTGTTCGAATTCCGATTGAAATTGTGTTCAATTATTCCTTAGATTTCTAAAGAAAACGGAATAATTCCGATCGGAATCTATTCTAAATAGTTTCATACTACGTGCCCAAGGTACGTATTTCTACAGTGATGTATCTTTCTGGTATTGTTATTTAACTTCGCGTCATCGACGATTGCGATTCTTCGAAGATCTTTGAAATAGGATAAGCACGTGATAAATTGCTGTATAAGTTTGATGACTTCAAAAGACAGCTTCAAAAAATTTCAATACAATGAGATACAATAAGCACTTTTAATCGACAGCTTCGACAACTTGCACGGTTGAGTTAAAGTTTAATCTCATCCAAAGTCTTGGTCGATCGTATCAATCTTTAATAATGAGTCTTTGAGCCTTGGCCGCAATTTTGCAGTTTAATGTATATGGTATATAATAATAATACGTTGCCTTTTCGCTATATTTTCACGCATTGATCACATAATTTTCCTTCATCGCACGTATAATTCTATTAATATTAATTGGCAATTATTTCATGTAAGTAATCATTTCACAGTGTAACATTATGTAAGATAGATCAAAAGATAAGGCTGATCATAGATTATCTTCGGAAAGCAGTGCTACATGGATCAAGTTCCATCCCTTCGTCATGGTGCACCGTTTTATCGATCAGTTTGAAAAATATTGCGAAATGGAAGAGTGAAAGTCTTGCGTTAATTAACACGGTAATGTAAATTAAGTGCCTCGGACGAAATCATTCTATCAGAGATGGTTGACACTACTAAGCTCAAGTCACGTCGATATTTTACGAACGAGCTAAAAATGGAAACCGCTTTATTATCCGGTTATTTATCGCATAATATTTCGAGCGTTTCGCACGTTTACAGATACGCGGGCGATTTTATCGCGACGGTGTATACGTCGGCAATTAGCATTTCGTCGAATCGAGTTGAGATTTATGTGACAGACTGGTCCACAGCATCCTTAACTTGTATCGCGTGTGTATACGTTGGAAAGTACGCAAGTTAAATTAACCCGATTTCAATTCGTCGATCGAGCAGCACCTTAATAGTCTATACAAGTATAGCACGCGAATGGATATATGTAGACATTCATTATGAGATAAGGGGTACAAAATACGATGTCCAATATTTACACAATCAAAATTAGCAAAACGAATTACATATGTTTCGTATTAATAGATTTATCGTCTGCGTTACCCACATATTTATAATTTATTTTGCGATATACCTCTCATTAATGCATAAAGCCTCGTGCATATCTAGCAGGCACCAAATTCTCGTTTATTTCGATTTATTTATTACATGATCCGAGTTACGTGATATAAATTTAAATATTCCACGGTAGAGCGAGATTTTTTTTTTAGTATCGTGGGAGGCTTCAAATAGGACGTAGGATTAACGAGAGTGAAACGAGGACACAGGAAAATCGATTCGGCGCATATGAAGTTAATCGTCGCAAGAGCGCGCATGTCCATCCTAGCGCCGCGTAATGAGCCAATTATGAGGAGACAACGAGCTACGACTGCTACACATAGTTTTCTCAAGACGCGAGGCGCGAATTACGGTCGCGCAACAAGGAGGATCCGCGTACAGCACGGCACAATGGCGCGGTCATTATCGCGTTCGTCCACACGACGAGAAAGGGAGGAGGCCAAAGGGGTATTTGTCCACTGAGCAGGAAGTAATCTGTTTCAATGTGGTCATTCGGCCAATAAACAACGTTTACGTCGTACGGAGCGTACCTACTTACTACTCATGACTTACTTATCCGTGGGACTGGATCGACGAATAAAACTCCTTTTTTTGAATCGGATAAATCAAGTTAGAAGGATTCGCCATTTAAATGCAAAGTGAATTCATATTTTTTGCATTAAGAATAATCTTAGGAGCATGAGAACGCACAAAAAACTTAAATAGAAAAACGTAAGCGAATTGGCAATCACAGTAGAGATCATTAGGTCATAACGTAGCCACATGTTGATTTCCTTATATTGTTTTACTGCTCAAGTCTTTTTTGTGTGCGATAGTCTTTAGGGTCATGGCTCACAGAAAAACTTAAGCAATAAAATGTAAGCAGTAACCAAATCAACGTTTTAGATTTCTTTGTATGTCATAACCTATAATAATTGAAATTTTGCACAAATGTGTCGCGGCATAATATACAAATTTTAGATTTTTGTCTCGTAAAAAGAAAATTTTGTCATAGAAATATTACGGAGAATTTAATTTCGTATAACCTTAACAGTTTTTGTTGCTTTTTCTTTAGTGAAGATAACATGATTGCTTCTCACGACGACTGATGTGAGTTTATTTTGCGAGCAGTGTAAATCAAACTTAATTTGCGAATCTCGTGGAGGTGGATACACGAGGGTCGTTTATACCTGCGTTGCATTTAAATGCATTTATATTGCAAAACTCGACATGCGCCACTCTCGGAATAAACAGCGCGTATGACAATACCGACTCATATCTCGTTACGTTCCCGCGATCGAGGTGTTTCAACGTGTCATGCGACGACAGTAACATCGGGTTCGCTTTACTGCCCGCCTACTTCGCACATGGGCCCATGTTCTAACAAGAAAATATGAAAGACATTGATTGACGCCCGTAAAACTCCAGCGCGATATCCAGCCGCGCCGTTACCGTAAAATTGGGTCTCATGCGAGTCCCGTTGCATGTGATACAACAACGAGATACAAAATCGATTGCGATCTACCGCATTCCCGATCAAAACCTGGAAGAAAAGCCACGTAGCAGTTAAGTACTCAAGGAATTCCATTGGAAGAATTCCGTTCTTAGAAGAGGAAGAGGATTATTTTAAATCGTATGCGAATAATGAAAAGGTGATGCAGTGGTCACGTCGTATCTTTAATAGGAAGATCAATCATGCTTATGATTTAACTCCTCCGTTCTAACGAAAATTCTTCTCCGATTGAAAGATTGTGGTTTTGCAAGCTTGACTATGCTGTAAATATCCAAGATATACTCGAGACGAATTTCTGTGCAGATACCATATGTGGCCATATTTAAGTGGCCACATTTAGGGTCATGGCACACAAAAAAAACTTAAATAGTAAAACGTAAGCAGTAAGTGAATTAGTCATCACAGTAAAGACCTTGAGAAGATATAAATAGTAGCAAATTGGTAGTGTCTTTACTGTTTTTTATATCTTATTGTTTAAGTTTTTCTGTATGCCATAGTCCTTAAGTTATATCCCATCGAAAAAACGAGCATTGGAATCTGATGTTCTAATCTCCACGCAGAATTTTGACTCATTAACAATGTAAGCACAGATAATTTAATAAAAACTCAAAAATAAATAAATATTATATATAAAAGATAATAATATGATGCCAATCAAATTGTGGCAAGATAGTAATATTTGATATCAATTCCTCATTGGCTAATTAGAAATGCGCAAGAGCACCTGGGATTCTTACATCACAGGCGTAATTTTATTTTATCCGCAGCTCTTTTCTCCCCCGTTCAACTCTGAAAGACGCCGGATTTTTTTCCTCATGTGGTATAATTCATGTCGCGCCCGACGGCCTTGTGGTGTCGTATCTCGCCCATGATGTACGAGAAATAGCGATATCCCTTCGGCGAACTCGCACCCTGGTCCATGCATATGCGACTGGATTTTACCATTGCCGCACGTAGGTTGCCGATACAAATAGATCAGCAATCCGACGGGATACGTGCCATGTTGGTTTATTAATTGGCATTCACAACCAGTACCCTGCCCGCACTCATGTATTTCACTTAAATAATAATTACCTGCTCGAACTATCACGCGGTGCCGCGACGCGGGCGCCCACGTAGGCGCCGTTTATGCTTCGTTGCGAGTTCCGTTGTCGCCACCGCCGTCACCGTTCTCAAACAGCTGGTGCAAGGAAGGAAAAGATCCACGGAATACGGATTAATATGTAGGATATCACATAATTCTCCATATTCTTTTCAAGCGAGAATAGTCATTAATTAAAATATTTAATTAATCATTAATTAAAATATCGGGGTGCTAATAATTTCAAGAGATTGACGTTCAGTGATCGGAAGTTATGAATTTTCAAGAATTAAGTTACAAGGATTACAATTAAATAATATGTACTTTTATTTATTTTTAAATAAGCCTTTTCCAATATCTTGGCTTTAAATATTTTAATATACATATGTATACATATATATTCAAATATAAGAAATTATGTATATGTATATGTAATATTTAAAGTTGAATAACAAATAGTCGATGGTTAAATCAAATTTTTTAAGAAATCTCTCTTCCTTGGTGAAAGGAAGTGCGGGACAACTCCGTATTGCAGGCACAGTATGGCAGATCAAGACTATTAACCCAATGGCTGAATAGGATTGATAGAGAAGCCCAATGAATGCCGCGAGACCACAGTCCCCCGGAGCATCGAGTAGAATGCAGCACGGACGATGTTTATGCATGTATGTCGGTTGTAGTGCAGTGGATTGCAAGTCGCGGCACGGCAATCATGAATAAATTGAGTTTATCGATTTGACAAAAGGTCTATGCAGAGTATGGAACGCGCAATTATCAAGCAGTTTAATGAAGAAGTGCACAGGCATTTGTATTCGTACGCGATATATGCGTGTGAAAGCGATGTCCCTTGAAGAACACTTCATCTTGCTCGTGACGTTAGAAAACGAGAAGATTGTTGAAAGTGAGAGTGTAAATTTTTATGAATAAGAAAAGAAACTTTTTTAAATCGATTGAAATTAATGCTCAGCTTTTAATAAAACTGTTATAATCATTACTAGAATAATTTTATTACACGATGTTTCGAAATTTTTATATCCTCTTCAAGTTCTGTATATAGATCTTTTTATATATATATATATATATATATTTTAAAATTTCTATCTATTCACTGCAATCATCTTGTATTGTGAAGTTAGAAGCAAAGATACATAAAGAACTTCTTGCATATTAAAATTATTTTTGGAACGATATTTGCAATCAATAGATTAGATTTGTAAAATATTCCGAAAATTTCCCTTGTGCTCCGGTAATCAATAAATAACCATTCTATTTGAAATTGAAATACGCCCAGAAAATGAAACAACCTATATGATATGTCGAATTAAGATAAATATGATTTGATTTTATTTCGAAATAAAAGAAAAGTTTTCGATACATGTTACTCATTGTTACAAGTATATTTTATCAAATGTAAATATTGTGTTATTGAAAAAAATATTTCTACTTTAATATATTTTTCAAGAATTTTCATTATATTTTCTCGCTTCTGATATCATTAATCTGAAGATTTGTGGATAACTAGTCAGAAGCTTTAATATCCAATCAATGTTTGATTGGAATCAATATTTGATGCGACGAGATTTAGGCCGCACAGAAGAATAAAATTCGTCCCACTTCGAAAATCTATTCTTTTTATCGCAAAGCAGCGGAATTGCCATTTATCGATTCACACGCGCAATTGCGTGTTTATCGATTCATTTTTATATATCGCGATCATCACCAGAGGAGAAAAAAAGGCGGCCGCGCCGTCTGCGTCGCTATTTAAAGGGACATAGGCGAGTGTCGAGTTATCCAGTGGTTATCTATGACTGCTCCAACTGCCGTCTGTACTTCCTGTTCGATCGTCGTGGTTGTCATCGTTATCGTTCTCCTTACCGAGAAGAGACATGCGGACGATCACGCGCGAACCATATCTCCGCGCGTTATTTATAAGCCGATGATAATTTATTTATCGAACTTCTCGAGGCGACTGTCGATCACTGTCTTCCGGCAGTTTTCTCGCACCAGATTTGCTAATATCGTGCGTTTGCGTACATGAGTTTTACTTCCGCTTTCATTATGGTAAATAAAAATCTCACCATACAAATCTATCAGTCGCGTTATAAAGCTGAAACTTGATTATCCCGTGATGAAGTTTAATAACGTTTTAAGATATAATGAGAACTTTTTGCGTAAATCAATCTTTTGCTTTCTAAATATTCTATTATATAATAATCAATATTCTCTGAACGAAGGAAACTTCCATGCATATTTTCGTCGAACATTTACACTAAAAGAAGTTTTGCTGAAGTATCTAAAAATTGAGCTGAATATAGATCTGAAAATAATTTTAGATTATCAAAATAATTATGTAGGACGCTCAAAGTGATTGTCAAAACTTTCGTGCAAATTTTTTGCAGCATTGTTAATTATGCTTCAATTTCCTACATAATTATTTTAGTGGTTCAACGAAATTATTTTTAGATTTGTATCTACCTAAATTTTTAGATATTTTAGCAAAATCGTTTCTTTCTGTGTATCCAAAGTTTCTCGATAAAGTCGAAAATCCTTAATAGTGCAGGAATGTCCAATCTATCGATTATGTTGGAAGAGAACGCGTGCACGAAGCAATCGCTTGATCTCTCGCGTACTCGGTGGCGAAGCGCCGTACGCACTCGCGTACATATGCGTGAGTACACGTCGCATTGAAGTCAAGTGGGCTGCCGTGGAATGTCGTCCGAGGAGTTTTCGAGGGCTCCTCGAAGCCGCTGTCAAACCCGAGTACGCCTTCGTGACTGCCACGAGTGCCTCATGTGAGCGCCTCGAGATCGACCGCGAGAGACGCGGTTGTAACGCTCCGCGGAATGAAACGCACGGCGAGTGACGCTCCTCTCAACGTTTTTTTATCTCGAGATACCGGGCACCTCGTCACGTCACCTTTCGCAAGCGGTCGCATTCCTCGGAAGTTAGCCGCGCGCACGTTTGTTTCGCAGGAAACCATCAGCTTTCCGATCGGCTCGCTGTAGGACGTCCTCAGTCCTCGACAGTCCCTCATAAATCATTAATTTTACAATTCTCGCGTCAATTATATCTTGACTTACAGATGATTTTTCTCTCATTCGCGTCTTTTTATAAAGGGGCTTTCAAGGCCTTTTCTCACATACGAAGTATTAGATAATCAAATTTTTAAGTTGAAATCTATTAATGTGTAATTTTCTATCTCTCGTAAATACACTTGAAAGTTAAACTGAAGAGAATTATTTTAATTTATTTCACGAGGACTTTTGTTCAACAATTGCTGTCTACGCTGACAGTAATAAATCGTCTATTTCTTCTATCAATATTGAAATGTATCGCAGCACATTTAACATGAACATTTTTTCTTAAGTCGTATTAATATTAACGGCAATATTAACATTCATTTAAATATGTAGAACACGTTTTAATAAACAGATAAGGAGATAATTGGAGTAGCATAATGAACCATGTTATTGAAGAATTCATGAATATCGGCATTCACAATCGCGCTGATATTTCGAAGAGTAATGATAGAAAACCGACGAGATACTCTAAGTGGCTTATGGCGACCTTATTGAATGCGTTATATGTCGTATAAAGGAAGCTATCGTCGTTATTCGTTACTCGTCACTGTCACTTGTCATGGTTATTCTTCCTTGATTTAAAATTGAGATACGCTTTATATATCGTCAGTAACATTCTCAATTACCGGTTGCTATGTGACTTTCAATGAGTCTTTCCAGTAACTCTTTAATGAAATCCATCTGCGCGAACGTTCTTCAAGCCACGAAAGTCTATTTATGAACTTAATAAACTCATAATTCTCCACGAGATTCGAGAAATTGCAGTACCGATTTTTCGAGAGATCCGATATTAATTTATTTCAACGATTGTAGAATAGTGAAGAGGTTTATTTCGGAAGATATTACTGACAAACGTCGCAAAAGCAACGAGTAGAGATGGCCAGTGGCAACGTCAGTGGACTTTAATGGGTTAATAGCGGCTGGCCTTCATACGTGACGCTTAATGACATGTGAAGAGCGCACCGACTAAAATGTAAATAAAGTCTGTATGTCTTTTCAGGGATAATTTGTACCGCTTGACGCTGACGTCGCTGTCGGACTTGGAACACGCCTCCTGGTCTGCGCCGGAGGACAAGGTCAACACCTGTCAGAATAAGGGCCAGAGCGTCGAGGATTGTCATAATTACGTCAAAGTGCTCCTCAGCAACGGCAAGAGCCTCTTCACCTGCGGCACTTACGCATTCAGCCCGTGGTGCGCGTGGCGAGAGGTATGTTTTCCGAAAGTAGTCTATCCGATCGGGTCCAGGCGAGCAGAATCTCGTCCATTTCGGATCCTTATGCTTTCCCTCATTGTGAGTCGTCGCAGTTTGTCAATCCGACGCATCAATGAATATTCATCATCATTAGCTATCTGACACCCGATTTAGAACGACACCAAGTCGCGCCACTTGGACATGATAGTAGTCTCTATACGATAGCAATTATGACCGTAGATCGAGAATATAACGAGTGTGACCAGCGAGATGTCAGGCGTGGCTATGTGCCCGTACTCGCCACATGCAAACGTCACGGCACTTCTCTCGAGGGGTCCTTCCGGCGGGCTGTTCGCCGGTGCGCGGACTGATTTCTCCGGAGCTGATCCTGCGATCTACAGAACGTTGGCCTCCCCGAATCTTAGGACTCGACAATACGATTCCAAGTACGTTTGCAGTAAAAATCTAACCTTTTAACCCTTCAATAAGAGTCTGGATACGAGCCGCAATTTTGTATGCAGAATATACATATAGTAGTTTTAACAAAACTCCGCGAGAGAGAAAGAGATATAGAGGAAAGTCGCCGATACCGACATACCACTTTGTTTTTAGATAATATTTCTTAAACAAAAGATAAAAATAAAACTTTAAAAACGTAAGTACAAACTGAAAAGTCTTCTATCAGATAATATAAGCAGTTTTTATAATACTGTTTGCAATTTTGCAATAATTAATTTTTTCGTAAGGTAAGCAAAAATGAGCGTCTGACAAAATAGGCTCCAAAACTGACACAGTAGGCAGTAATGCTACGAAATTCATATTCTTTTTATTTTACAAACATTATCTGTATAAAGTACCTACAAGTGAATGTATATAAGATTTTCCAGAATCTTTTCACTTCGTTATAAAACATTTTTATTGAATTATATGCTTATTTATTTTATGCTGTCCTGCAAGGTATAAATATGTAATGCGATAGTTTTTCAAGAGTTTTCCCATATATGCACGATTGCCTTCAACTCCAACAGATTTATTTGACATTATAAAGCAACATTATAAAAATTAAGTTAGCTCATGGTCTGTTTTACAGACAGGTAAAGTTAATTACAGACAGGCTAAGAGAAAAAATAATATAAATAAAACTGATTTAGGAAACTACAAACATTTAAAATCAGGTAATATTATCAATAATATAGTCACTATTATTTAAACCACGCAATTTGCAAAAGAAAATCGTAAGAATTTTATTTTCGCATTCGTAGAATTCGTTTTTAGCTGATTTGGTACAGAAACAAGCAACAAATATACGAATTATGAGTTTGTACTTCTTTAATTAGCTAAACAGATCATGATTTTATTAATATTAATAAAGTGCAATAGTTAGTTTCTGAGAAATAAGGGGACTTTAGAGGGGTCACTTTAGGAGATCTATGTCAGTATCGGTGACTTCCCCCCCCCCTCTACATTTACTATTTATTTTTCTTTTTCATTCTGTTTTATCTTTTTCTTATCTATTTCTCTCTTTGTTTCTTTTTCTTAGGAATTATTAAAACATGATGGACTAATCAAAAAAGACTTTTTCATGTCCAGAATTTTATTAGAGTCTCTAGTTTATAGCGAGAGAGAGAGAGAGAGAGAGAGAGCGCATGAGTTTTTTCGTTGAACTGATCAGTTTTGAAAAATGTCGCTAACTTTACACTCAACTTGTTACAACTCGTTTTATTTCTCTTCCCATGAAATTCTTATGAAATTCTTCTTGCAGTTATACTGAAAAACAAACGAGATTAATTTTATCGTAATAACCGCGTTACAAGATTGTTGGTCTTGCTTATCGCCTCGCGATATTTATCACGCTTGAATCCCGTTCTCTCTAAGTTTGCGCTTTCCTTTTAGGTGGCTGAACGACCCGCAGTTCGTCGGCAGCTTCGAGACGGAGGATCACGTGTACTTTCTATTTCGCGAATCTGCCGTAGAATACATCAACTGTGGCAAGGTAAGATCGATGCCGCAGAGTAATCCGCCGTGACGCGCGCGCTAGCGCGCGTCTTCCATCATACACGCGAGAAGCCACTCGCGCGATTAGCGATCTCGTCTTTTCTGACTTGCGTCAGCCGTATAATTAGCCGTTTACGGTGTTGGTCGAAACGAGCGACGCGCGTCGCGGATCTTCCTCTCTCACACGGCAAAAAAATTATCATCCCTGACATGATCTTAGTTCGCGCGATGTTTATCATTTTCTCAACCTATCGCCGCACAAATTGCCGTCTGGGGATGGCTCTAATGAAACACTCTGCATCCGGCTAAGCGCGATCGTACCTCGATCACGATCGAGGTTGAACTTCGCTTTATCATAGCGGATTTAATTCACTCGACGCCGTTTCGCGAGTATCAAAAAAGTCAACGAGGTATTTGAAATATCATTAAAAGATACTTTTTATGCATTTTTCAATTTTTTGTATCTTTCATCAAACTAATCAAAAGTACGATAATTGTTTTTTTATATAATTATATATAATTTTTTATAATAAATTATTTGAAATAAGAGCTATAAGTTGACGCGGTTAGTGATTATTTAATTAGATTAATTAATATAAAATTTATTAGTAAGTAACACACACAATTACATGACTGGCAATCAGATCCAACAACTTATAACTATATTCAAACGTTTTAACTCCGAATTTGTATCTTCCTCAGCGAAAGTAATATGGTCTTGATTTTGATAAATGTTATCCAGTTCATGGTCCTAAACAATATTTAAGAGGTTTTAGCTGTCGGTCGGACACCTTGGATAATGCTAAATGCCGGAGGTACTGTAACTTTCGAGCATCATAACTAAAAAAGTACTTAATGAAAAAATATTTTATTATAGTGTTTTGGAAAACTCTTGAGGTAAGCTACAAGAATATCCAATGAAAAATAGGGATTTCCATTTAAGAAATTGAAGGTGATCTTCACGTGACCTTCAAGCAACTATTCAAGGTCAAACTAATGACACCACCTTATATCCCCCTCAAAGCCATACAACTTTGGCCTAAAACATTTTACGTTATCTTGCTTACCTGACAAGATATTCGCATGAATTGTTTGAAATGGTCTACCCTATGTAATATATATGTATATGTATATAAACTTACTAATAGATTTTATATTAATTAATCTAATTACGTACCATTGATCGCGTCGATTCTCATAGCGTTGGTTTCAAATATCTTATTTTAATTTTTAAGTTTATCTTTTATTAATTGATAATTTTTTACAATTAGTGAGATTTGTATCCGTTAAAGTTTAATCGTACATTACAATATTTGGCTGCAGAAAATATACTCGAGGATAGCAAGAGTCTGCAAAAATGATCGGGGTGGACAAATCATGCTAAAAGACGTGTGGACGACTTTCAGTAAGGCCCGCTTGAATTGTTCTCTTCCCGGCGAATTCCCATTTTATTACGATGAAATCCAAGGCGCGGCTTATCATCCAGAAGAGGGAATCATTTACGCGACCTTCACAACTCCCATGTGAGTATCATTCATCGGACTGATTAATCCGAAGGCGCATTAATTATCATCTGTGTTTATGTCTGTGCACAATCCCAGATGGACACATGAGACGGTAAATGACAAATTGATTATGCGATACACAACGCAGACTTTATTTTAAAGCAATATTGATTAATTTTAATTAAACAATGAAGTATGAAAAAATTTGTAATTTTATTTATGTTTTACGTGGCCCGTTAAGTTTCCTAAATAAAGATGTGCGAGATTTTCTGATTCGTCGAATCGAATCGAATTAAATCAAATCGTTGAAACAAAATTTTAATTAATATCATAATTATTGTTAAGTTAAATTTTAATATCTAAAAATAAAAAATTTTTTTATTTGTTTAATTTATTAGCGCGGAAAATATAATTTTATATATAAAATTGTCAATTATGTGAATCGTATTCGAAATTTAAAATCGAAATTTTCGAATAATTTAAATTTCTACAGATTTAATTTTACAGATTTAAATTTGAACTATTTCAAAATTTTAGATTGAATAGTTTGCACATCTTTATTAGCTTTGTGTTAGAAATTTACATCGTTGAAAATTTATCTTTAATATCCTAAGTTATTTGAAGTCCATCGTTTACCAGCGTTATACACGATCGTTAATTCCTCCATCTTAATGTTCTTTATCGCTTGAATACAACGGAATGCTTTTTCGCATATGGAAGCTGCGATTTCTCAAAGAAGAAACCAACATTAAATGGAATCTTTTTCCTTCGTCGCAGTAACGGCATCGCAGGCTCGGCTATCTGCGCGTTTAACATGTCGGCCGTCGTCGCCAGTTTTAACGGGCCTTTCAAGTATCAAGAAAACGCGGGTGCCGCCTGGGAAAGGAGACCGGTCGCCCATCATAATCGCCAACGCTGCGGATCTTCATCTGATACCGCGCCGCATCAGATCATGGACAATCAACGGTACCAATTGATGGACGAAGCAGTGCAGAGTACGATGCTGGAGCCGCTGCACACCGTGACTCTTGAGCGATTCACCCACATCGCGGTGGATGTTACTCCAACCAAGTTGCACCGCAGCGTAACCGTCCTCTATGTCGCCACGGCAACCGGTCTAATCAAGAAGATCTCGGTTCTGCCTAGAACGCAGGAGACCTGCATTGTCGAAGTTTGGGGACCCTTACCCTCACCGCCGATGACATTGCAGTTCCTCAAGGACACACAGAGTCTCTATGTTGGCATGGAAATTGGCCTTTTGCGGTAAAACAATTACTCCTAATCGTAATCGCAAAATTTTATCAACTTTGTGAACGACGTTACGTTATCGAAAATAAAAATAAATCTATAATGTCATCTAAATGATATTGATAATATCACCTAAATCATGTCATCTTAGATAGATAGATGTCGTTTAATCGTAAATTACGTACATTATCGTAAACAGCAAATTGTTAGTGTTAAATGCTTTGTTAAACCGCATCGTAATGCTTTCCGTCGTTTAGCATACCTGCCATTCAGTGTTATCGTCATCGGAGCCGTCAAGCGTGCTTGAACGCTCAGGAGCCTTATTGCGGATGGAACGAACTTCTCATGAAGTGCGCGGAGGCACCGAAACAGAATTATCAATATAATTATTTGGCAAATCATTGGCATCAGGAAGTCACCAAGTGTCCGGTGCTTACCGATCCTGTTGACGGAGGCTGGAGTGCTTGGAGTCCTTGGTCATCCTGCCAACATGGCACAGGAGAACAATCGCTCGGACACGGTCACGTTCACTCACACTCACACGAACACGCAGAGGTTTGTGGGCATATGTATTTATTACGTTTATCACTATGTAAAAAATATTTTTTTCTTCGCAAATGGAATTTATCATAAATGATTGAATTTAATACAGGTTTAGAGATATAAATGTGAACACAGTTTCTTTATTATAAAATATATAAAATAAAATTTGGTAATCCATACTTTATTTTATTTTTGTTAAAAGCGATTCGATTATAAGCTTTTCTATCGTAAAGTCGTGAAATTTATAAGCTGGAAATTTGATCTACAGAAGATCGACTCGTGTCAATGTCAAACCAGGGAATGCAATAATCCTCCACCACAGCACGGTGGCGAGAGTTGCACGGGCACGCGGGTTAGAGTAACAAATTGCACTGTCCATGGCGGTTGGACCGCTTGGTCGGCTTGGTCAGCGTGCTCTCAGACCTGCGGTTTCGCGATGAAAACCCGTCGGCGAACTTGCACGAATCCAGCACCTGCATTCGGTGGACGCGTTTGCGTTGGACATGATCATGATGATATCATGTGCATCGATTTACCACCCTGTCCTGCCCCCGCTAAAACCACCCCACCGCCTCAAACTGGTCAGTGGTCGATCTGGGGTCCCTGGCACGCGTGTACACGGCCTTGCAACGGTGGTAAGTATCCCCGAGTATCCTTATAATCGTAGTAACAATTTCAGACAATCCAAACTTTGGTACAAACTTTTGGTACAAACTAATGATACTCGGGTACCCGATCACTACCCAAGACGCGCGGGTAATATCCGGGTAGCCGGGTATTATCCAGATACCCGCATTACTCGGATACATATATTCGTATTCGTTAACATAACCGTATCCATATGTTTTTTATTAGTATAGTGATGTATTCTACAAAATGCAGAATACATCACTATACTAATAAAAAACATATGGATACGGTTATGTCAACGAATACGAATATATGTATCCGGATAATACGGTCCGGGTATCTGGGTAGTACAGTACCTGGCTACCCGGGTATTATCTGCGCGTCTCAGGTAGTGATCGGGTACCCGAATATCCGGGTATCTCATTACCCGGTCCAAATCATCAGCCCTAAGATACAAACGGTATGCTATGCTTTCTTGGTATAAAATTGGCAATTCCCATTTTACAGGAGTACGTCTGAGAAAGAGAACCTGTGACAGTCCCTCGCCAAAGAAGGGTGGTGTTGAATGTCCAGGATGCGATTTTCAGGCAAGTTTCAAATATCTCGTGGGAGGGATATTTCCTCTTTTTTATATCTTTCTTGATAGCCGAATAGAAATTGCAGGAGTTGCTTAATGAGACCGAATGTATTTTAGATTGAGGAATGTAACAATCACAAATGCGCAGAGACGCGAAGATATTCCGGATGGACTCCTTGGTTGACCGTAAACTCTAGTTTACAAAGCGACAGCGCGGTTTATTTAGAGAAGCGCTTCCGATTTAGTTGCCGCGCGCAAACGGACGATCCGTCAAGTGTACGAGTGCAGCTCGCTAAAGAAGAGGAACGTTCCTGCAGGAACGATGGGTCTTGTCTCAGAGGAAAGGATACGTACGCGGAGTCCATCAACGAGAGTGGCTGGGGCGAATGGTCCTCTTGGGGTTCGTGCGATCGTCCTTGCGGAAAGGGTACCCAGCATAGGGTAAGTATTTTTTGTAGTTTTATCTCGATACAATCTTGGCCAAAATCATATCACTTTATTAAGCATTTCGGAAATCGGATATTTTAACTGTTTGATTAAATTATTTATATATATTTAAAAGTAAAATTAAATTAAATTTATTTAAAAATATAAAATAAAGTTCATTTTATGCAATAAAGTATATAAGTAATATAAGCGCAAAAGAGGTTTTTTAATTCTGTAAAATGGAAAACGAATAATTTACCTTAAAGTGATCAAAACATTTTAGTTTTTTAATATATTTAGGTTTTTTAATATGTAATATGATTATACATTTTTACAGGTCAGACAATGCGAATCGCCACCTTGCGAAAGTGGTCTCGCCACGCAGAGCAGAATTTGTAATTCACACTCATGTCACGGCAATATGGAGGAAAGTCAATGGTCGTGCTGGACGGAGTGGTCCGAATGTTCAGCGACTTGTGGCGTCGGAGTGCGTACGAGGACGAGAGAATGTCTCGGCCCGGAGAATTGCGACGGTCCAAGATTGGACAAGGAGGTCTGCGAGATGCCCAGTTGCGAATCATTAGCTGGTTGGGACACGTGGTCGTATTGGACTCCCTGCGACGGCGACCATCAACAGCACCGAAAACGGACATGTCTTCAGCATGGACCCGGCATGTGTCAAGGACTAACTCGCGAGACACGCGACTGCCTTCCTGCAGACTGCATGAATAATGGTGAGATTTTGAGACAATTTTACAGCGTCTATAAGATGATATATTTATAAATACGATAATTGTGCATTTAAACAATTTAATTGATTAAAGATTGCTAAGCATTGTATATATTTTTTTAGAGGTAAACGCCTTGCCTTCGAGCGTGGAGAGTTCGGGCGTTACGGTGGGCGCGGCAGTGGGCGGCTGCGTAATCAGTTTCACCATCGGCCTGGCCTTAACCGCGGTGTTATGCTTTTGCTACTTGAAGCGACGAAAGCCGAGCATCCCAGGGAGTCCGCATTATATCAGTAAACAAAATTCTTACGTCATCGTACCACTGAAGGAGGTAAAGCTCAAAGGAGCGCATTTGATTGTTAGTTGCGTTTGGCACATACTTCAAAGAAGCTAATTTTTACAGGTGAACGCAAAGCGACAGCCTAGTTTTTCAGGCAGCACTAACGGAAACGGTACTCTACGTGGTAAGAGCAATCCCAATGTTAACGGCCTCGGCAGCCCCAAGTTATATCCAAAGAGTCTCGATTATGAATCCGCCACCCTGAAGCGTAACAGTCATGGCCAGCAACACATCCGTGCCGATCTCGATCAGGACAAATACTACTGAACGAGTTACCTGAGCGAAGTCAAATCAGCGTCGTTTGGATGATGATTTGTGTTCTGGTCTTTTCAAGCACGTGATTTCTCGTGTGATTTATTTGTGCGGTGAGTCGCAGGTACCGACAACAAACGCGAACTCATTCCACGCATTTGGCAGCTGCAAACTTTGTTGATTGATTAGCGTTTGTTCAACATTAAAGTAACAAGTGTGAGGACAGACTTCTTGTTACAGGAAGAATGTATTTACTTAATTGAGCTAAGGCGACATCTTCGACGTAAAAATGACATACGATCGATTGAGCAAGCGCCTGTCTATAAGACTATATGTTTTTAGTATTAAGTAAACGCGCGATGTATGCGTTTTCCGCGTTCGAGAGTTAACGACACTGCGATTAACGACGCAAATTAGCTGACGAAATTG
The DNA here is from genome assembly GCF_001594055.1 of Mycetomoellerius zeteki. Taxonomy (NCBI): domain Eukaryota; kingdom Metazoa; phylum Arthropoda; class Insecta; order Hymenoptera; family Formicidae; genus Mycetomoellerius; species Mycetomoellerius zeteki. The sequence continues at coordinate 703,957 of NW_017257391.1, read as the reverse complement.
TTCAATATCAATTGATGAAAATTGTATTGAAGTATGTTTTGAAAGAGACATAATGGCATTTTTTTTTATAAATCGCTATGTCTGTCGTGTAATGTGATAACTCAGCGGACTCCGAAGAGAAAACCGTTGTTTTGAGGAAGTTTATAAAAGTTTATTTTTGTTTCTGTGTACATATCCGTGAAAAAAGAGAGAGAATGCGAATGGAAGAAATCGAGAATCAATCCCGCTCACGCTTGGGCATTCGACTTTGACTCATCTGTATAAAATTTCATGATTTTTCATGAGAATGAATTTTCATATATTTCATATAATATTTGTAAGATTGTACTCATTCAAGGTAACAAGAGAGAAAAGGAAATCGCGTATCTGTTAAACGGACACTCGATCTACCAAGGATTGATGGATTGATTTAGATATACAGTTGTACAAATATAAAATGTATTATGTAGGTTTGCTTGAAGATATATTAGGAAGAGAGTTCGTCTCTTTTGTTTTTATTCAGGAGAAATATCGAATAATGTAGTGCCATGATACGGAGTTGTACATAAAAATGCATCTTCTTAAACGTAGCTTTAGGTATGAAGCAAATGCGTATACTATGTAAGAGATGAACACACGTCGCGCGACGATTGCATTTATATTGGCTCACATTGAGTCGCGCCCGCGAATTATCTTTATGCATGCGTAAAAGTAATATACATCTTTTCCTTGTCGGATCCAAGGTGAGAATCAAATTGAATTGAAACTTGAATCGCTGATGTCCTCCAAGGGTTCGATTCTCTAATCACTTATAAGAAAAACGTATGCATAAATTCAAAGTTGCGAACGTTTAAAAAATAACGTTATTTTATATAATATATATATATATATACATACATAGATACATATCTGTACTGATATCTACGTTACGTTATGAGTAAATTAGAGAATCGAGCCTTAGAACTTAAGAATTTAATTACATTAATTGCCTCCCGCGCGAGTTTATACAATCCGTCATGAGAAGAATGTGAGATAATAATACTGAGTAGGGTTACCGTATCTGAACCACAAAAAAAGAGTACATATTATGTACACTTTTTTTTAAAAAAAAAAAGATAATCCGAAAGGAAAAGGTATTTTTTATGCATTAAATGTAGATATTAATAAAATAAAATTTCTAAAACATTTTTATTGATTCTTTTTAATATAATTTTGTAAATACAAAATTTTAATTAATCAGAAATTTCACTTAAAAAGAGTACATATATGTACTCTTAAAAACAGCTAGTAACCCTATATATGAGCTAACGACGTAACAACGAATATTTTGATGCTGCCGAGCGTCAAATAAATTATGATTATCAAAGTTATACATTTCGTGCATTTGTTTGTAATAAAAACAAGATTCTTTTTTTATAACTTCGTAAATACTTATAATACCAATTTCTTCACTATCCCAGTAAACAAGAATGGATTAAAATGAATTGAATTTTGTCTGTCCGAATGCGTATTTTAAGTAGCGAAAACTTTTTTTGGATTCAATTGGATTGAAAAACTTTTTCTATTCAAAATTTTGAATTGAACAGTATTCACAATGCACAGAAAAAAGCTGATATTATTTTTAGGTATAAACATATGCTTCATGCAATTCCTATAAATGAATAAAAATTCAAAATTGAAAAGCATTCATTTTAACATTCGTGAATCCGTATTAATTCCTGAAAATCTGAATCCATTTTAATCCATTCCCGTTTACTGGGATAAGAACAAATATCTTAATATCATAAAACAACTCGAACAGAGAGGCATTTTCCTACAAATCAACCGCAACTTTTTCTATCTGATTAATAACATAATCCATGGACGATTTTGTGGGTGGTGGTTGACAATTTACTACCATGCGAAAAAAATTTCCAATCTCCTTCTGTGGTAATGGCATATAACTAATCATGAGAGATCCCTCCAGAATCAAACGTTTCTTTATTTCAACCGTGACACAGTACAGTTTCTCCCACCAGTTTGGAGTTTCATTCTCATTGCGCATTGTTGGTGGTATATACCTGAAAAGAATTTGCCTTTATAACTGTATATTTCTCAATAATCTCTTATCAAAGCGGAATCTCTTACCAAAAACAAATGTTGCAACACTGATAGTGAGGTTGCACCAGTCGGAAACCGGCAGTTTCCTTAATTCGCTTCAGAAAGTATTCCGCGCAGGACATCGCTTGTTCCACCGATCGCGTAAGACCGATCTTGCCGCGAGCTTTCCACATTAACCAAAATTTCATTGCGTCCACCTTAAAAAGTATTATCAAATGGGTTAAAACGAGTAATTGATGATGGTTTTTTGGCCAAAATTGTAAAAATTATGTTTTCTCGTAAAAATTAAATGGTGAATACGTGATTACCTTCCTGCCGCATTGCACACTTTTGTCGCCTGTGTCCCAACTAACGTCGTAAAATTTATCCTGTTGGAAAAGATACTTGGCCTGGGCACAATTTACTTCATATAGCGTATTTTTACCTTTGACCAGGAATAAAGAACACTGCAACGGCGCACCGAGCATCTTATGTAGATTCCAGGACACCGAATCTGATCTAAGCCAGTCATAAAACAGAAAGAACTGGTCAGAAAAACTGCTTGTGTCAGGAAATCATTTTTGGTCTTTAACGTTGCAGAAAGGAAAGTATTTATCTTCCCATTCTTCCAGACACGCAGAAATTTAACGTTTTGCCTAAACACCCTAACAGGAATCGATCACTTGGAAATAAATCACGCAGATAATGATTATACTCAAGACTGGTATGCGAATCAGTAATGAACTTTCAGTTTTAGAAAGGTTGCCACTTTCCTTCCGCAACGACATCATAATAAATAATTATATACGAACAATTCGATGCCCCGCAACCTGTAACGATATTTCTCCGAGAACAGCAGAGTTCCACCGAGACATGCCTGTAACGAATCTCTGTTTAAATTACGGTTCTCCGAGCTCTAATCGGCTTTCATTATACTTATACTGACGTCTACGTGCAGCCAGAGTGACTCGCTCCGGCATACCGCGGCGATTTCCGGTAATGGATCGATGGCACCGAGTACAGTGGTTCCGGCGGTGGCGTTTACAAAGAACGGTTGTTTTCCGTCGTTTCTCGCCTTTATTAGAAGTCTCTTTAGGTCAGACACTTTCATGCGACCAAACTCGTCTGTTTTCACCTGTAATGGAAGGACGTACGTTTTCTCGTATAATTAATTATTATAATTATTAGCTTTTAAAAATCCGGTTAAAATCCAATTGTTTTCAAAGACTGTAGAATCTTTTTCAGTATTTACTAAACAATATAAATATAAAACAATTTAAAAAGATATATAAAAAAGGCTAAGAGTCAAGACTAGTTGTCAACTGCTACAGTTTAATAATTTTTATACATCAAGTACATATTGAAACGGACGTTACAATTTATGAATATAAGAAACATTTTATAAACGTAATAAATAGAAGAAAAAGTTTCATAAATATAAAAAATATTTTATACTGCGTCTCATATTAACTATCGTCGTTTGCTGCAAATGAATGCAAGATGAAATTCTTAGTCTTTTGAAGTCTAACTTAACATTGTTTAATCAATAACATATAATTGCATAATGGCGTGAAATCTGATTCATATAAAATATATAAAATTCAACAACTAATTATCAATTGAAATAAGAATTAATTATTATTTCTTCAAATTTCGATTTTATCTTGAAAGAAGATTAAAATATAATGTATCTCTTGAAATAAGTAGCCATTTTTCACGTTGTCATACCTTATAAACTTGATCGGTACCAAGACCCAGCCAATTAGCACTTTTCAGGATTGAATAATGACTATCTTCGCTAGTAAAACACGCTAGAGGTGATTCCATCGAAAAGAGCCCGGACTTTTTGATACACGGTAATATCTTGTGCCTGGCCAATAACATTCCATACATATTCGATATGCTACCACCTGGGCACATTATACCATCGGCTTCTGGCATCAACGGATAGCCAACCAGCTCCAATGATTTCTGTATCACTTCTCGCTCCATGAGAGTAAATACGGGCGCGACTTCGTAGGTATACCTAATAGAAACGTCCATAATTATTTAACAGTTACTTGTACGAGGGTCGTCTGAAAAGTTTTGAGCCTAACATAGAAACAAGTAATTTTTCGATCAAATTCAATTTTATTTTTCCACATAGTCTCCTTTTAAATCGATACATTTTTTCCAGCGATGCTCCCACCCCTTTAATCCATTCAAATAATACTGAGCGTCTTGCTTTGCAAAATAGGCGTCTACGGATGCGATGACCTCGTTCGATGAAAATTTCTGTCCTCCGAGCCAAACTTTGAGCCTAGGAAACAGAAAAAAGTCGCTGGGGGCCAGATCTGGTGAATACGGTAGATGGTCAATTAATTCGAACCGCAATTCGTGAATTTTTATCATGGCGACTGCTGATATTCGATTTTTTCCATTTTTACAAAAACATTGACATTGACTGGCACAAATGACTGTCAAACAACAACTAAGCGCCGGAAGTAGCTACAATTTTCGCAGGTATCTTTCAAAGTATGTACGATTATAGTACCAAAATTGTTTTGACGAGTAATGCCATCTTCATGTTGAGGCTCAAAACTTTTCAGACGACCTATGTATTTCACTTCATTTAGATGCACACAGCATCATTTACAACTATATGAAGGACATTTCTGAAGACAATTTATCGAAGAGAATCTAATTTTCATTTTTCTAGCAAAACTAAAACTTCCTCGACTAAGACTTCCTCGATAAAATAAAGACACTTCAATACATTAATTGGAATTATCGTAGATCATGCATCGTCTAAAATGCAAATTAGGTTAGTAATATCTGATGCTCACGAAACGATAACAAAATAGCTTTGACTATTCATTTTATCGAGAAAGATAGGATTACATTCAGCGAGCATGGAGAATACATTGTTTACTATTTTAAATTGTCTCTTAAAATTTGGGAATTATTCTTACTGGCTGGTGTTCAACACATCCGTTAACCAGGAGCCAATTAGTCCATATTCGTCAACTCCAGCGTAGAGTTGATTATGAAAATGCGGGTTAGACGTTTTCACGGAGAACTGTATAGTCTGTCGTATCACTGTTTCTATTTCCCTGGTACTCGCTGGATTGTCGTCCAAAGACATTGACATGACTTTCTATGAATAAAAAAATAATTTTTCCTCATTAAAATTAACAACTGCTAAGCTTTAAACAAATTGTAGTTTACGTCATAGAATAGAATTGCTATTGGCAATGCAAATTATTCATTCACATTTGTTCACACTTGCTCGCTTGATTTGGCGGTTAAATTTACAATTAATACAAAAAACGGTAAATATTCATTTTAGGCGACAAATCATCGATTTAAGCGTTCTTTAGATATGTTGTAGAGGAGAGTGTTCTGAGTGATTTCCTGCAAAAATTGAGTGGGGGACGGCATTAGTGTGTTTAAGAAATATAGTAAATTAAAGTTCCTATAATATGTAGAAGATAATATTGATATAAGAAGTATAATATGAATAGTGAAGTTTGTATATACCATACTAACTCTTAAAGAATGTAAACAAAGTCAGAAAGTCACAGAAAATCACAAGTATTTCGTGAACAGTCGACTTCTCGCAGTTCGTTAACAGCTTTCAATATGCGACTATACGAGTTTCTAAGTCTTGTTAATGAAGGGGCGCACGACTTTCAGCGTCTACTTGTTTGTTTTGATTCCTCTGATCAGACACTGAAAGTCAAGCACCCTTTGCAGGGGAGAGAGGGGGTGAGAGTCAGGAGTGAGAGTCGCTTCATGTAGAAAGTTGTATGCTCCGACTTTATCATGAAACTTTAATTTATCATATCTCCTAAACCAACGCCGTCCCCCACTCAATTTTTGCAGGAAATCACTTAGGATACTCTATAACATATCCTCTATAACATATCTAAAAGACACTTAAATCAATAATGTGTCACCTAAAATGCATATTTACCCAAAAAACATAAAGAATCATAAAATATATACACATATATATGTATGTATCTGGAGACACGGTAGTGTCTCGGCTATAAAATATACAATATTGTTATTCATTTAAAACCCCTCCAGATTGTATTTTGTAATTGTACCGATGTATTCTGCATATAAATGTGTGAGTCCACCTGTTGTTACAAACAGCTTATTTTCTTATTGATAACTCTTTCTTGAGAGCTTATTTTACACAATTTTACAATATCACAATGACTGTGTTTCGTTACTCATTGTGAGTACTGAATTATATAATTATAGTTATATAATTCAGTAATTCAGTACTCACAAAGTTATATAATTCAATAATTCAAACAATAATTATAATTCAAACAATAATTATATACAGTAAAAAAATTTGTGTTAAATTTAACACATTTCATACGCCCACAAAAATTTTTGTGTTAATTTAACATATACATAAGATGTATATGTTAAAAAATAACACAAATATTATGCAAAATATTAACACAAGAAGCGTAATACTTTGACACAATTTAAAAACAAATTTTACGTTAAACTGACACATTTATAATGTTAAATTTAACTGAAATTAGATGCTATTTTTACATTTTTAGTTTAGACGATGCCTCTGTAATATTTAATTAACATATGCAATACATAGATTTAACAGATATTTACTGTTACAAAGAGAAAATAACACAAAATATCTGTACCTTTTTATATATAAAAAATGTAATTAGTTACACAGAATACATACAGAATATATTTCTTCAATAAAATTAACATTTATAATATATTAAATGAACACACTCATTTTATTCATTTATTCTTAGAATTTATGTTTCAAAACTACATTATTTTTGTGTTATTTGTTTACTTACCTATAAATTGTGTTATTTTAACACCGAGAAATATTAAATTTTAATTTTACACAAAATATTCAAATGACACAATCATATTATGTTAAATTAAAACTCGGATATATTAAAAAATCAACACAAAATTTTAACAAGGATCTGAATGGATCGTTTCTAATACAAATACAAAATGTTTTTTTATTTTATACTATCCCTAACTATAAGGAAACTTCTCAAAAGAATGATACATTATCGTGACATGTCAAAGATTTTTTAAGAAAAAAGCGACAATTTGTCTGGTGGACATTCCGATTATACGATTAGAGCTGCAAACATTGACTCCATACCTATATCACAAACTTCTGCGTATCATATTAATATTCCATGAGCAAGCATTTCTTTATGCACCGTGGAATATTTTCTTTTGTCAGAATCCATTATTACTGTCTACGTGCGTTACATCAGAAATCGTTGAAGTATTTAAGTTAGATGTACGATAAAAATGAAACAGACGTATTTATTATAATATTTTATGATATAATTGCATTTGTGACATTATTATTCTTTAATGAATATTAATGTTACATTGATGATTTTTATTACGCATTTGATTATATTAATCTTGCTCTGAAATGCTTAAGAACAATCTTCAAACAAGATAACACTTCGTTTAAGAGCGGAAAGAGAGAGAAGTGTAATCTAAAAGAAGAACGTTTAAAAACAAACAGAAGTATTTCTAAAGCAAATTTTAACAATTAAGAAATACGATAAAGCGGACAATCAAGCTCTTTTTTTAATTGATGTGCGAATTACGATGTTATTCCTAGAGGAACAAAAATATTATCGAGCTCGTTACAGCTGGCATAATAAAACTTCGTTTAATTAGTTTATCAAGAAAAGAAGAAATTTGAATTAAATATTTAAATATTTAATATTTACATGTATAATTATTAACTTTATACATTGTTCAATATCAGTTTTAATAATTTATTAATAAATTATGAGTTTCCTTGTGAACTGAAAAGTGTAAAATTCACATCAAAATATTATTAGATATTAACATCATTTTAAACGATATTTCAGTCCAAGATTGGGAAACGTTATTTTCTATTACTTTGTTGTTACTTTCTATAATAAACAATTTGATAATGACATTGCAATTTTTTATGACGGTAACACTAACTAACTAAACGTTAAGGTTGTCCTAAGGTTGAAAAAGCCACTTCGAAAAGTAACTTGTCACCATTATGCGTTATTTATTGAAAAAAAGTAACAAATAACGAGTAACGCGTAATGTTACTAGTTACAAGTAACGAGTTACAAAAAACCAATATGTTACAAATTATTTTTTTCAATTACGAATGATTTTTTCAATCCGTTACAAATGACTTTTCCAACTCTAGTGTTACCGTTATCATCACAAAAAATTTGCAACCATTACCAAATCATTTTATAGCAAGGTAATGACGATCGACAAAGTAACACGTTACTTCTCAACTCTGCAGTTTTCACTTATTAATATTTAACATTTCTCAGTCGATTTTTACTTAATAAATTATATAAACAATCTTTGAGGTAAACGACATCGTTAATCTCTATTTAATTGAAAGAGAAAAATAATAGAAATATATAATGTGACATAAAATTATAATGTAGCACAAAATATGAAAAATATAGCATTACGATCGAAGTAAATTGAAACGTAAAATAGTTTTTAAAAAAATATTTGTAAGTCATATGTAATAACAAGTTAATATATTCGAGATTTTTACACGACAGCTAATCCAGAAAATTGAACTATTATTTACCTGTAAATAATGAGGATAACGGAATAGTATCACAGGTCGATCGTCAGATTGATTGAATATATTCTCCTCTTTAAGGATCTTCAGGAGTTTCTCCAATAGATCGATGGCGCTGTTGGTACTTGATGCAGCCATCGCGAAAAGTATACTGACCGACCAACCGACAAATCGACACGCTTGTTTGGCCCCTTCCATTTCAACTACCACTAGTGAATCGCTTTTTATCGTTGGAAACACGTCGTACGTACGTGAACCTTATAACGATTCCATCGTGTTGCTACATCGAGTTCGCGTGTGCCAATTACGAATAGAGTTCATCTCTCCGTTACGCTCGAATTGGTTCTTGAACTTTGCCTTTCCGCAAATCGTACAAAAATACATTATTGATGTATTTTAGATATTAATACTTTAGATATTTCGAATAGTTTGAACATAATTAGAACATCAAGTATATTCGGATTATATATCGATTTGAATATCGATATTGAATAATATTATTATTATATTCGCAGCTTCTAATTGAGATTTTATTCGATTAAACAGTATTTTATATACTGTAAAAAATATCGGTGTGGATTTAACTCTGATGAGGATTTAATACCCAAGAGGTGTCTATATAATTCTCACTGCGTTGGTGTTAATATTAACACAAACATGGTGTGGATTTAAAATCTATGATGTTAAATCCAAATCATACTAGTGTTAATATTAATGCTGATATAGTGAGAATTATATAGACACTACTATTTTTTAGAGTGTACTAGAACCACAGATAATCGTAGGAAAAAAATTTGTTTTTATCCTCGAAGAGAAATTGTGTAAAATTAATATATTATCTTTTTTATTTTGCCTTGTAATACTAAATTTCATCTATGTACAGTATTAAATACTTTACAGTTTTATGTAATTTAAAAATATAGGAATTAATCCCTTGGGAAACAATCGGCAAAAAAAAAACGTTCTTCAAATTAAAGGTTGTTACAATTAAATCTTTTCAGAACTGTGGCTTTATGGAATATTTCTCTCTTCTTTATGTCGTATTTTAAATTACGATTATAAGCATTGCAAGTTACATTATCATACAAACACAATGCGCAATTGTAAAGAAATATAAACATATATCTTTTTCTTGTGATAACGGAAAGAAAACAAAGCATAATCAAGTGTAAAGAGACATTTTATGACGCTACGATTATTAACAAAAAAATATTCGTATCTAATATTTCATGGACGTTGTGTAATATTCATCTTCTAAGAGAAACTATAAAGCAAGCCAGGCCCGGCAACTTATCTCGCCAGTAGGTGTGGAATTTTTAGCCGACGTAGGGAGGAAGAGAGAGTATACACAGTGACGATCTTTTTTTTACTTTTTATTTATTTTTGTCGGTTCCTTATTTATAATAATAAGATTGAAAGACCGCTAATGTTAAACATAATAATTTTAAATTAAGAAGCGCCATAACGGTCAGAACGTTAAGATGTTGAACTATTGTAAATTCATTTAAATGAATTAATTTCAGAAATGATAATTGCGTGCCGATGTGGTTGTCGGACTTTCAACGCAATCAAATCTGAAAATTCTTATTTATAATTGCGAATTGCGACGCTCTGTGCCGATTCCTTTGCTGATAAATTCATTTAATACTTCGTCCAAATTTTGGTCTATCTCCTTCGCTGCATCCTTATGAATATGTAGTATAGCTACATCGTTCAGTCGCTTTTGCGTCATGGTTGAACGTAACTATGTTTTTAATCTTCTCAACGCTGAGAACGCTCCGCCGTACATGACGAACACGGAATCGTTAGACTCAATCGAATAAATTTTGTGAACTCGGGAACAAGGACCCTCACACTTTCATTGCTTTTCAAATACTTCACTAGTTCTTTCACTGACCTCACGACTATTTTTTGCGATTTTAATATGTCCAAAAAGATCTGCCGATGACTCTTCAAACGGTCTGCATCCAGATCGTTTCTATAAAATGCTATTACAGGTTCCACGTTGGCCTCACTTCCTATTACATAATTTTCAAATTTATTCAATTGCTTCGATGTTGCGGAGTCAAAGCGATGTTGCATTGAGACTACTATATTATTCACTACTTTGTTAAATATCTTTTTATAATACTTTGCTGGAGTAAAAAATACATGACTTCTTGAACCGCTGTCAATGCGAGTTGATGGCCTGCGGACACGAGGTAACTTCGGCGTTTCCAGATCCAAATCGTTTGCACCTTTTATTGATTTTTTGTTAAAAAATTAACATATGATTTTTTTAATCCAATTCATGGATTCCTTGGGTGTGGATTTCCACACTACACTAAATTTTGGGTGTGGAATTCCACACCACTCTAAATTTTGGGTGTGGAGTGCTCCATGATTCCACACCATAGTTGCCGAATCTGAAGCAAGCTGCAATTTAACTTGGGAAAAACTATTTTATCTTAACAAGATAAAGATTTATTTTTGTTTGTCTATACTATATATAAATGAGGCTAAGAACTTCTAGGGCAAACACTCAAAAAAAAAGGTTCTATTGATAACTTTTTATCGAAGTGAGATACACATCACTTTAAGACAGATACTTCTACAGTTAGAAGAATCTTCTAAAAATTAAGAGAATTGCGTTGTTAAATCCAGCTTATCTAGCATCTTATAAGTAGTTACACGATATTCCTCTATCTTTTAGAGTTTTTTTAAGACTGTATATCAGTGGAAAATTCTCTAACATTAAGAGGGTACATAAAAGAACAGAATTTTTTTGGGAGGTTAAGTGCAGTTAATAAGGGGCATATTAAGTTTATTCTTATTTAAAAATAAATTACAAATGCTTCAACTCTTTTTCGGGTATCTTCAGTGAATCTACAGTACTTGTGACATCTTTTATTAATTTTAATTATTAATAGAAGAAATAGTGTATGCTTCATTTACAAGTCAGCGCCGGCTTTTTTTATTTGATTAAGAATGTAATTCACGGACGATTCCGTTGGTGGGGGATGACATTTCACAACTATGCGAAAGAAATTGCCCAGGTTCAGCTGTGGTAATGATGCATAAGTGATCATAAGAGACCCTTCCAGAATCAAACGTTTCTTTATTTCCACTATAACATCATACAGTCTCTTCCATCAAGCTGGAGTTTCTTCCTGATCACGCATGCTAGGCATGTATCTAAAAGAATCTGTCACGATAAAATCACAAATTTTGCAATAATATAGGATTACCATCTCGGTAGTCTAAAGGCTTAGGACGCTCGCACGGAATGCAAGAGATCCGGGTTCGACTCCCGGCCGAGGCATTATTTTTCGCAATAAGTTTTATTACAGTTTTTAAGTTGGGGAATTTGGGGGGATTATTAATATTTTCAGATTTGATTGCGTTGAAAGTCCGACAACCATATCGGCACGCAATTATCATTTCTGAAATTAATTCATTTAAATGAATTTACAATAGTTCAACATCTTAACGTTCTGACCGTTATGGCGCTTCTTAATTTAAAATTATTATGTTTAACATTAGCGGTCTTTCAATCTTATTATTGAATATAGGATTACTTACCAAAAATAAACAGTCGTACTATCGCAATGTTTCAACACCGAGCGGAAACCACCGGTTTTATTAATCTGTACCAAAAAGTATTTCTAATAGCTATAAGCCACTCGTACCTCGAGCTTTCCACATTAACCAAAATTTTATTGCGTCGACCTTAGGGCATTTTATTATCAAATGTTGAAATAAAACAATAATAACCACTTTTCAGTCAGTCGTAAAACTCAATAATATCTTAATTCTTTAGACATTTTTTTTAAATCTGTCAAATGTCCTTTTGGATATACCATTTCATTTTTTTATAAACTTTATTGTTATATAAAATAAATAAGATACAGAGTATTTATATATCATACAGATAATGAACTGCAATTATCTTCCTACTGCACTGTACAGTCTTACGTTATCTAATTGTAAGTCGGATTTGTAAAATGTGCCATGTTGTTTGATTCCAACATTGTTTGCATTTAACAAACGGAAAGATCTATCCCACTCGAATCTACTTTTAACCAAGATTAAAGAACACTGATATGGGAATACTGATACCGAGCATATTATGTGGATTCCACCGAGCACGAACTATATCGATCAGAATAAAAAAAAGGTAACTGATAATTATTCTACATTAACAAATTTTAATTTTAAACTTTCTAAATTTAAACATAGCTAAGAGAACAAAAATATCCTTCAAACTAGTAAACATTATTTAACATTTTATTAAATAGATTTTATTTATTTTAAGTAAGTTGCACATGTAACAAATTATTTAGGATCGACATACTAATCATTTGTAATCTAATTTATTACAAATGATTGTTATATTAAATTGTAGAGTTGTTGCTTCTTTTTCTCGAGAATAATTACGAACCGTTCAATGCTTCGCAATTTATGTTGAAAACACTTGGAGAACATTAAAGCACCACTGATACGAGTCTGCGCGCGCGCACGCACACACACACACACACACACACACACGCAACAATTTTTTATTCAGATTATATTAGATCCCTAAAGTTTTAACAACTTTTACATTACATACGAACATCTACGTGTAGCCACATCTTCCATTTCAAGCAATTATCGTAAATTTTCCGCAACGGATCAATAGCTCCAAACACCGGAGTTCCGGCAGTGGCATTCATAAAGAATGGTATTTTTTGTTGCATTTTTACTTTCTTTAAAACTTTTGTCAGATCCTTCATATCCATGCGACTAAATTTGTCCGTTTTTACCTATAACCAAAAGGAATATGAGTATTAACTTTAACATCTAGTTTTTAATTTAATCATTTTTAAAACCAAGATTAAAAGATTTTTTTTCGAATTTAATAAGAATTTATTAAATAATAATCACTACGAATATATTGTCTGTATGAATATAATTCCGACAAACATTTGCTGTAGTTGAAGGTAAGACAAAAATCTTTTACATTACACTCTTCTTTGAAAAGTTAACTTTACACTACTTGTAATTAAATAACATATTAATACATAGTTGATAAATCTAATAGTTAATAAACTTTTAGTAAAAAATCCAACAGCTACGATTGATAGCAAATATTATAAAGGGTGTGTCAAAAGTCTCGAAACAGTCTAATATCTCGAAAGCATAGCATTTTTGAGAAAAATGTTTCAGACAAAAGATGTAAGGTTTAAAAAGATCTATTCACTGATCACATCCCCTTGACCTTGGATGGCGTCGCCAAGGTCAGGTCAAGATCATGTTGATTTTTTTAGATGGAATCCCCTATTTTTCATTACATATTCTTGTAGCTTACCTCGAGAACTTTTCAAAATACTATAATAAAATATTTTTTCATTATGTATTTTTCGAATTAAGGCTCAAAAGTTACAGTACAGCCGGCATTAGCATTACGCAAGTTGTCCGACCGATGGTGCACTAAATTTCATAGATTTGCACTAAAAATTCATTTTTACGTAAAAATGAAAATAAGTACAACCTCCAATGGCTTTGATCTTGACAAATGTCATCCAGGATATGATCCTGAAAGACATTCAAGAGATTTTAGCCATCGATCGGACAACTTGCGTAATGCTAATGCCGGCTGTACCGTAACTTTCGAGCCTTATAACTCGAAAAATACTTAATGAAAAAATATTTTAGTATAGTGTTTTGAAAAGCTCTCAAGGTAAGCTACAAGAATATGTAATAAATAGTAGGGAGTTCCATTTAAAAAAAATCGACGTGACCTTGATCTGGCCTTAGCGACGCCATCTAAGGTCAAGAGGATGTGTGATCAGTGAATAGATCTTTTTAAAGATCTATTCACTGATCATCCTACAACTTTTATCTGAAACATTTTTCTCAAAAATGCTTTGCTTTCGAGATATTCGACCGTTTCCAAACTTTTGACACACCCTGTATAATTAGATGCAGTTTTCTCACATTTTGATTTTATTCTGCCGAAAATATAACACAATTTTTAAAATCAATATTTGTTACACTTACTCTTCTCGAAAACATTGTCAGTAAGATTGACTCATATGTTGTTTGTATATTGCAAGTTAAATTATCCATATAATACTCAAAGACTAAAGGTTCAACAAACAAAATAGTAGATAATACCGTGTAAACGTTCTCGGTGCCAATGCCCAACCAATGAGCAGCTGTCCTGACGGAATAATCACCACACTCACTGGTAAGACACACGTTAAAGGTACATTTCCATATAATTCCTTTGTCTTGACTTGATCTAGGACATTTTTCTTAGCAAGCATCATTGCATACATGATCGATATGTTGCTACTCGGCGTCATTATACCTTCGCCACGAATTGGATAGCCCATCAGTTTCAATGATACCTGGATCACCTCCTTCTCCATTAACGTAAATACGGGGCATATTTTCATAAGTATCTCTAACAATGAGAAAAATGATTGAGAACTGTTACTTAATTTATAACTTACTTAACACCCAAAACAGAACACAAATGTAATATTAAAATGGCGTTAAAATTGCTCTAAAATAATTATATTATAAAAGTCATTTTTTTCGATCAGTCACGATTCATTTTAATGTCATTTTGATATCGTGATCTATTATTTTGTCTGAGATGATTTTAAAAAGACAAATTCTTCAAATTCTCCTGAAACCATTGAAAAAAAGTATTTTTTGATAAAACCAAACTTTCCCATTTTTAAACCTTTAATACTCATTAATTGAAACTGTAAGGTCATTTTCTTGGATGTAAATTGTTAGCGGTATTATATGTAGCTTATGAAATGATAACGAAACTTTGACTAATAAACACATTTCTTCGAAAAAAAAAAAAAAAGAAAATACAAAGTAGTATGTTTCTCAATCAGAATAGACACTATCTAATAAAAATTCTTCAATTATTTCTTTTCCGAAGCCTACTGATTAAACATTTTTTTTTAAGGTTCCTTAATAGTATCTCGTTGGTTTTCTTTATAAATTTCTCTCTAACATGGAACAAAAAAATAAAAAAAAGAGGGGACAACATCACACGGTGTTCCCAAGCGGTCACCCATCCAAGTACTAACCGTGCTCAACGTTGCTTGACTTCAGTGATCGGACGAGAACTGGTAGCTCCAACGTGATCTGGAAGTTGTCCGATTTTCCATATATTTTGAAAATGGATTTAAGGAACTAATCATAAATTTATAAGATGTAAATGAATATGTGTGATTTATAAATCAAGTCTCTTTTTGCAATAATGTGGTGAAATGTAATATAAACTATTGTACTCTAATTAATAAATTAACTGCATAGCTTCTCGAAATCATACTTAAGATCACAATCTTAAATATAATTAAAATATTATCCTTAGAGTGTTCGTTCACGTTAGCTTTCAATTGCTTTTATATTTAATTATTATAATAATTAGAACTATCAAAGCACTCATAAGATACCCACATAGCACCTAATATCATAATAATATCGTAGTAATATTGCAACATATCAGAAATACATATAACGGTAGAATATCACAGAAATATTACTGATGCATTATGTGTTGATTCAATGTTGAATTATCAATAATATTGTGGCAATATGACATCTTCAGTAACGAAGTGATATTATAATTAATAACGCTTTTATGATGTAAAGCCCATTCTACAATTGCGTAAGCGTAGTCGAATATTTTTCTCATATTTGACTGTGATTGGTTAATTCTTACAACTACAACCACTCAGCTTACGCAATTGTAGAATGGATTTTGAAGAAGTCATTAAGACATTATTAAAATATCACAAAATTACACGTACATAATTTTATAAGTGATATTTAGTTTATTATATCTTTTTCAGTTCATTATAATATTATATAATAGTTATTTTGTATTGACAATCAGTATTATTTTCTAATTAATATCATATGAAATAATTTTTAAAATAACATTAAAAATATCAATTCAATAAAGTCTTTAAGAAATTCTTTAAAATGTTTTAATTTTTTCCAATAAATATTACATAAATATAAACATTGCACATAAAGATCACAAAAATATTACATAATATTACAGTGATATTTCTGTGATATATCTCAATAATATTCCTGTGATACATCTCAAAAATAATTCATTTTCGCGGACATTGTAATATTAAGTACTATGATATTACAGTAATATTTCAACGATATTTCTGCTTGATTCCATAGTAATATTGCAATGGAAAAATGATATTGCTGTGATATTACTATGATATTACGCTATATGAGTATTTATGATTTTTTTAAATTTATTTAAATAATAACAATGAATATTTTTTTAAAAACTTTTTCTGACTCTTTTTTTCTTTAAACAATATATAGGTACAAATTTTTGAAAAAATAATTAAAATAGTAAAAAGGGAAAGTAAAGTAATCAGTGTAATCATTTATTCATAAACCTGATTGAAATATACTTCCGAAAACTAACTACGTCCGATTTTGATGAAACTTTATGAAAAGTTTCCCTCTCTCTTTCTCTCTCTCTCTCTCTCTCTCTCTCTCTCTTCGAGTTAAAACAAAAGCCCTTAAAGGGATTTTTGGCGATTCCTATGACAAAGCCATTTTTTAAATAAAATAATAAAATGAATAATGAATATTTATGTTAATGATGAAATCATCAATTTTAATAATTTTAAAGTATATTATAAAGAGAGAGAAAAAGTCACTGAATTCCCTCAATCTTCGTTTTTATTAAATAAATTAATTTTTTTACATTTACAATAGAATACATTTTAGGTAATTATTTACTACAGGGGACCGAGCGCCGATGATCTTGATTTAATATGACCCTGATGATGACTCATGATAACATATGTCAAGGTCAAGATCATCGGGATTGGGTCCCCTATAATAAATAATTACCAATATTTATTAATCATTTTACTATCGTATTTAAAAAAATAGCTGCTTCTTAGGAATCGTCAAAAATCTTTTTAAGAGCTTTTGTTTTAACCCGAAATAAAGCTTTTGACAAAGTTTCATTGAAATCAGAGATAGTCTGTTTTCAATAGTTTATCCATTTGATTAATTGGAATTATACTTACATGTTAGTATTCAACACTTCCGTTAGACAGGAGTCAATTAATCCATACTCGTCAAAGCCGGCAAAAAATTCATTATGAAAATACGGACTGGACGTTCTCATGGATCGTCGTATAATCTGTCGTATTACTTCTTCGATTTGTTCGTCGCTCGTTGGCTCATTGTCCAGGGAAAATGATATCTCTTTCTGCACAAATATAATGTCGGACGAGAAATTCGTGGTAATGTAAAATATTTTCTTATTCTAATTAGCCTGCCATTATTTTGATGTTA
This sequence comes from Mycetomoellerius zeteki, assembly GCF_001594055.1. Classification (NCBI taxonomy): domain Eukaryota; kingdom Metazoa; phylum Arthropoda; class Insecta; order Hymenoptera; family Formicidae; genus Mycetomoellerius; species Mycetomoellerius zeteki. The sequence goes on along the minus strand of NW_017257391.1, from coordinate 685,947 downwards.
CTGTTACGGGCAAAGTCCGGAAATGGGCAATGTTGACATTATGCAGCAGGCAACTCGGGCAATACTGACACTGGCACTATGCACACTTTACCCATAACATTACTCGAGACATTACCACTAAATACACCCAAAACAGTATTAAATTCGTATAGAGTTGATATATTATCCTTTCAATGTTACTGATAATGAGACAACATTAGTGAAAGATATCGAACGAACTATACCACTCGTATACAAATGGATGCGTCCGTGAATAATGGATAAAGAAATTGTTAAAGCTGATGTATTAAACAACGTATAAAATAAAATTAATAATCAAGTAGAGTGTACTTGTTATTTTATACGTTGTTTAATACATCAGCTTTAACAATTTCTTTATCCATTATTCACGGACACATCCATTTTGTATAGATGAATTAAACAGACGATATACTTATTTGTGAAATATTTAAGTGATAATTAAATTATAAAACCATGATAATAACTGAAATTTTATTTAATGTAGGATTATATTATAGGATAAAATTATAATACGCAATTAATATAAATAGAACCAAAAAAACTTATTTTGATTATATTGATAAATAGAACAATTGCCATAATAGTGTGATGTTGAGAAACAAAAAATGTCGATGAGTAATTCAAAGGAAAATAGATTAATACACATATAATGTGGGAATGAACTATTCACATAAGATATTAAATTATTACTTACCTGCAAATCTTCGGGATGAAGGTGACTCATATGACAAGATGATCATCAGATCGATCAAACATTTGTTCCTCTTTAAGGATCTTTAAGAGATTCTCTAATAGATTGACAATACCATTCGCACTTAACGCCATCACGAAAAGTATATTGAAATTAAATGAACGGTTAATCGATCCTTTCGTAGAATCCCTTCTATTTCGACTGAATCATTCTAAATGCTTTGTGTATGCGTGTGCGTGTGCGTGTGCGCGCGTGTGTGTGTGTGTGTGTGTGTGTGTGTGTGTGTGTGTGTGTGTGTGTGTGTGTGTGTTGTAATACATATACAGTATTATATTCTATGTTCATCAATTAATAGATACGTATGTATGTTATTAAACAAAAAAAAGAGATAATACAAACAGATCATATTGATAATTAATTCTATCTTTATTAATGTATATACAGGATGTAAATGAAATAAAAGTATAAATTTCGGTAGTAATAAACTTTCTACAAAAGTTTCAAAACATGAAAAATTTGTTTGAAAATATATCGATATACCCACTGTTATTGTCATAATAAGTCCGACCGAAACTTTTATGATCGAAACTGAACCGAAACATTCAACTGCATGTCAATTTCAACCAAAACCGAAACCAAAATTAAAAAATAGGATTCCTATAAAGGCATATGTGTAGACCATATATCATATTTTTTCTTCATAAATATCATAATTTATTGAAACAATAATTAAATTTCGGCCGAAATCAAAATTTCGGTTGTGTGTCAATTTTAGCTAAAGAATATAAGTATTTCTTCTTCATAAACATTATAATTTAATTATTGAAACAATAATTATATATACTAAAATTAATTTTTATGAAGAAAAACTATATGAAAGTCGAAACTGACACATAATAAGTGTTCATTTTCAATTTCGGTAAAAGTTTCGGTCGGATTCTAGTTATTGACATACAGCTCAAACAAACGTTGATAAATGGAAGTAATCGTGCATACTTCATTTACAAGTCAGCCCCGACCTTTTCTATTTGATTAAGGATGTAATTCATGGATGATCGTGAGGGTAACGGATGACATTCCACCATTATGCGAAAGAAATTGCCCAAGTTCGATTGCGGTAAGGACGCACAATCGATCATGAAAATTCCATCCAGAATCAAACGGTTTTTTATTTCTACTGTGACTATGTATATTCTTTCCCACCAAGTTGGAGTCTCTTTCGCATTACGCATGCTCGGAGGTATGTACCTAAAAGAATCCAACACGTTAAAATTACGAATTTCAACGAAATGTATATAAGATTCCTTACCAAAAGCAAATGGTGGTACCATCGTAATGTTCCAGTACCGAACGAAAGCCATCGGTCTTTTTAATTTGTATTAATAAGTGTTTTGCACAGAATATGGCTTGATTCATCAATTGCTGTAAACCACTCTTGCCGCGAGCTTTCCACATTAACCAAAATTTCATTGCATCGACCTTGAGACGTTTTATTGTATTATCAAATGTTAGAATAGGAATATAATGATCATTTCTTAGTCATAAAAATTGAATAAAATCTTGATTATTTAATCATCTTTCAAAAATCTATTAAACGCCTTTTAGATGTCTTTTTATTTTTTTATATTTTTTTAAAGAGTCTTAAATTATTTTAAAAATATAGTATTTCTATGGATGGAAATTAACGCGTTATTTGTAATGCCGTTACCGTTACTCATAATCTTTACAATTTTTATGAAATGTATAAAGAAGTAAAAAAGCTTTTTACAATTGTGTACCTTCTTATTTCATCTTTCTATCATCTTGAGAATCTATAATTTTAATATAAATTACTCAAATAATAATAATTGATATATTCTACTCAAGAAGATACAAGCTATTTATATTACTTGAATATTTGTCAAAAAAAAAGATAGCGTCATTTATTTTTTTAACCTCTATTAAATTTTTAATTTTTATATCTTTCTTCTAAATATCCCATCACACATCATCGACCAGGGGCGGCGACTCGATTCGCCGTGTGTGGAGTTGGACAACTTGATCGTGGGGGTTGGGGGGGAAGAAAAAATTTCCGGAACTTATTTAATCTCCATATTAAAATCTCTTTATAATCGTAAAAAATGATGAGCAACGAAATTATAAATATTTTATAAATATTTATAGTTTAACTTGAAACATACTTAAACTCATAAAACAAAACTTAATGAAAAAATTTAATAAATTTAATGCTCTACGTCTCGTAGACGTAGAGCAAACGTTGAGAGAGGAGAGAGAGAGAGAGAGAGAGACTTCCGAATTTTATTTTTTAAATGAACTCATCCATAAGTGCATCAATATCTAAAGTTTCAGCAATCTCAGAGTGCACATGTAATATAGCTGCTGAATAGCAACCGAACTTGCTGCATCGTAGAAAATATGTTTTTAATCTTCTCAATACAGAAAAAGATTGCGTTCTGCAGTACACGACGTCACCGGTATTGTTAATAATATTTGAATTAGTTTTGTGTACTCCGAAACCAGTATTAGTTTAACACTTGTTATTTTCAAATTGTTCATGAAGAATTTTTCATGTGTGGAATTCCACACACGAAAAATTCAGATGTGTGGAATACTTCACACACACCTCACAAAAATTACCGCCCATGTCATCGACTAAATTTTCGAAAGAGCAATTCTTTTTATCCCTAAATACTAATTACGATCTAAAAATTTAATTAAAACGCGAATTACAAGAAAATAAAATAGAAAAATGTATAATCATCTCTTAAGATTTTTAATACGTATAAATATAGACTTTTTAAGATATCATATAAACCAATTTTAGAGTCGCATTATTATATCGCATAGATTTTAAACTGTTTGCTGTCTTGCGAATTTAAGATAAAAAATTTTATTGCTTTCATAAATATTTGAACAAAAAATATTACAAAAGTAAATTATTTATTCAATTTGCTCTTGTTTTAGCATTAAAAATATAACGGAAAAAGTAACGAATAGTTACTTTTTAAGTAACAGCAGCAGTAATAAGCTACTTTTAAAAAAGTAACTTTTCCATCCCTAGATATTGTATTTTGTATTCTTATCAAAAAGATTGTGATTTGTAATTACCTTTCTACTGCTTTGTGTACTCTTAACACTGTCTAAATCAATTATATAGTGTTTTTCACCTTCATTTATTGTTTTTAAATAAGAATGTACACTCCTCTCGGACTTACTTTTAATCAAGATCATAGAACACTGATATGGTACGCCGAGCATTTTATGAGGATTCCAAGACATCGAGTGTGAACTAAATCGTTCGGAACAAAGAGAAGATAACTGATGATTACTTTGTATCAAGGAATTTTAATTTTAAATCTTCTATTATAAATATCGCCAAAGGAAAAAATATCCTTTGAACTAGTAAACATTGTTCAACATTTTAATAAAAGAATTTTATTTATTTCAAATAAATCGCGTATAGGGGAGACCTGGGACAAAAGTAACATTTTGACTTTGAAGTATTATAATAGCTTAGAACATATACTACTGGAAGAGGAATAGGGCGCGCTGAACGTGAAGCCAACATATGTACGAGACAGAAAGCTATAGAGTTCCAAATGTTCGCAATGCACATGCTCAGCACTGTCATCTGTGTGAATTGTACAGTTGGTTTAGTGTTTCTTACACATTCGTACATTACACAGATGTGTAAGAAACACTACACAACTGTACAATTCACACAGACGACGGTGCTGCGCATGCACATTGCGAACATTTGGGACTCTCTACCTTTCTCTCTCGCACAGATGTTGGCTTTACCTCGGTATACAAGTCAGCACAGGCAATTCCTCTTCCAATAGTATATGTTTTAAGTATAATAGTTAAAATATAATATTTACATTAAAAAAAATATGTATCTTTATAGATGTAGAATTTATTTAGCTATAAAATTTTTTTGGTTTAATTTTTTTATGTAATTAGAAAAAAAAGTTATGTTTGTTTAAAGACTATGAGGAATTTTGTTACAACCGTCTCAACCTCGTGGATGATTGCCCTGACGAAAATGAGAAGTTTCATAAACGTACGTTTGTTTAACGTTTACATGAGCGTTTGCGGAAGTTTGTTGAGAGTTTAAAAACGGTCAATAGAGTGTTCATAAAGCAGAAATTGCAACATTGCAACGTTTGAAAGGCATTCTCTGACGAAAATAAGAAGTTTCATAAACGTTTGTTTAACATCTACATGAGCGTTTGCAGAAGTTGTTGAGAATTTAGAAACATTAGAGTGTTCATAAAGCGGAAATTGCACCGCTGCAACATTTGGAATGCATTTGTATACAGCATTTTGAAGCGTTTACATAACGTTTACTTGACGTCAAGCGTTTACTGACAGTTGTTTAAAATGTTTATAGGTTTTGTGTATAGCGTTTAATAAACGTTTGCTCCACCATTGAGAACTGCGTGCAGCTTCTGTTAAACATTTAACAGGCGTTTACTTTTGTCATTAGAAATAGCGTAAAAAGCGTTTGTGAGCGTTCAGTTTAAGTGTTGAGTCTGCTGAACGCCGACATTTTATCAAAAAAAAGAACAAAATTTTTCACTGAAAAGTCTCATCATACTGCGCCTTTTATCCTATTCAATGTGGTTTTTTAAATACGAAAAATTAAACTTTGCTGTGTCCCCTCTAGTGGTGATGTTGTGCACTGCTTAAAAATTGGACATGTAGAAGAATGTTTGCTAAACGGAGGAAAAACGCTTGTGTTACATGGTTGAGAAAAACGTTTTTTGGGTCTTTAAGCCGTTTGCGTAAACGCCTTAGAAAACGTTTACTGCGATTTACTAATTCGCCACGTTGGAACAGAGTTTGCTGAACGGAAGGAAAATGCTTGTCTTACGGTATTGAGAAAAGCATTTGATAAATGTTTGAAAAGTCTGACAGTGAACTCTCTGCAGGAAGGTGCATCAACATTTACTGAGCGTCCTCTACAAAGCGTTGCTTTAACATTACAGAACTTTCATGAAACGATATACCATATTTTATAAGCGTATACTATATTTTATAAGCATTCTGAAAGTGTTTAAACCCAATGGTGTCCTATAAGCGTTCTTATAAAGTTTGAAAGCGTAAAAATTCTCAAAAAATCGTCATTAAACGGTTGTCAACGCTTTATAAAGTTTCTTATTTTCGTCAGGGTGTAACAGTAGAGGGGGATAATTGTACCACATTTGCCAGAAGTACATAACACTACATAAGTCATCTTTCTTGCAGCTGCACAAATGGATAACTGGTCCTTTATAATCTCTTTAAATGTGTATTTGTATAAAGACACTTCTTTTATATAATTTTTCTCTTATCTGTCTTGGGTTTTCTTGTTAACAGCATTCTATGAGGAAAAACAAATAGCATTGTACAAAATAATTCTAAAATAAAATCAAATAAGTTCAGATTACGTTATAATTGATCCCAGGCATCGATACTATTGTCCCCTAGTGGTATTTTATGATTTATAGTAAATTTTTTAGATAAAAATCAATTCAAATGTGCAAACTATCAATGCAGATAATCATTAAAACATATTAAGATAATAAATTATACCTTCGTGTCATAAAGAAAAAAAAATATTTTAAATTTTGTGCACGCAATAAAACTTACTTGATGCATAAAAAAAGTAATTTCTACTCCTACACTCGTGCACGTTCCTCAAGAACCAGCATGTAACGAACGATTCGATGCCAATCTGTCTATAGAATTTTACCATGCAGCTGCATACACATATCTATTATAATTTAAGAAATATTAACGATGTTATTGTTGTCCCCTTGTTACTTTTGTCCCCGGTCTCCCCTACGTATAACAATTATCTAGGATCGATGTATAGATCATTTGTAATTCGATTATGTTATATATGATCGTTACGTCAACATTGAATTATAGAACAGTTGTTTTTTTTTGAGAATAATTACGAACCGTTCGATGCCTCGTAATCTATGTCGGAATGTCTTGGAGAACATCAAAGAACCACAAATGCGGGCCTGTAAATAATTTTTTATTCATATTGTTTCCCTATAGCTTTAATATCTTTCATACTGCATACGAACATCTACGTGTAGCCATAAATTCCATCGCTGGCAAATTTGTAATAATTTCCGCAACGGATCGATAGCCCCAAATACGAAAGTGCCAGCAGTGGCGTTCATAAAAAACGGTACTGTGTTCTGTATTGTCGCTTTCTTTAAAACTTTTTTTAGATTATTCGTATCCATGCGACCAAACTTATCCGTTTTTACCTGTAACAAAAGGAAATGCGCGATTATCAGTTAATTAAATTTAATCGAGTTTAAGAGAATATCAGTGAAATAGCCGAACTCTAATAAGATTATTGCTATGTTTTATCGATGAAATACAATTTACACACGTACATTAACACATCGTTACTTACTATTACATCCCCATACACTTTATTGGAGAGATATTCTGGGAACGTCTTTAGGGTGTTCAAAGGACACAAAAATGTCCTTTGGACGTCTTTAGGACGTCCCTTTGAGGTCTGTATGGATTAATATCGCACGCAACATACGTATAAACTTTCGTAAAGAATTTTTGTATCGAATTAGGTATCGTTGTTTTTTCGGAAAAATCATGATCATGTTACGTGGGACACCCTGTATACGAAAATTCTTTACAAAAATTATCACGTTCGACCGGTAAAATAGATGACAGTATCCCTTTGAAGACTAAAAGATTTTTTTTTAGTATTTAAGAAGAAAAATTAATATAATAAATGTGGATATCATTTACATATTTTTCGACAAACATTTGTTCCAGCTAAAGGTAAAATAAATCTATAATTCAAAAGCTAACTTTACACCACTTAATTAATAATAGATATATAAACAATTAATCAAGATATCCAAGAAATATTGATAGAAAAAACCTAATGAAGTAGATTTGTGGCTGAAGTGGCATCTGAGCGAAATTAAATTCAGAAGATGATAATATCTATAGATAAAAATTCTAAAATTCAAACTTTTATTCTAAAAAGTAATTAAAAGAGCAGGCAGAATTTCTATTTCGATAAACAATTCCTATCCTTGACAAGCAACAATAATACCGTGTAAACGTTTTCGATACCAATGCCCAACCAATGAGCAGCTGTCATAACGGAGTTATAGCCACATTCACTGGTAAAACACGATAAAGTTGGAATATGTGTGTTCATGCCCTGTTTATTAATTAATGGATCCATGGTATGTCTAGCGGCTATCATTGCATACATGATCGATACAGTGTCACTCGGCGTCATTATACCGTCGCTACGAAATGGGTAGCCCATCAAATTCAATGATGCTTGTATCACAACCTTCTCTATCAGCGTAAATACAGGAGCGTTTTCGTAAGTATCTCTAGCAATAAGAAGAATGGTCAAGAATTATAAATGTGAATTACAATTTATTATTATTTAATTTGTAATTCGCTTGATCTCAAGCAGAACAAAAATCGTAATATCAAAATGGCATCAAAAGTGACTCTAAAGTGATTATATTAAAAGTCATTTTTTTCGATATTAGTCATGATTCCTTTTAACGTTATTTATCTATTATTCCGTCTGAGATCTCAAAAAGACAAATTCTTCAAGTTATTTCTGAAACCATTGTAAAAAATATGATTTTTATTTTAATTTACATGCTAGTGTTCAACGCTTCCGTCAAACAGGAGCCAATTAATCCATACTCGTCAAGGCTCCCATACCATTCATTATAAAAATGCGACCTGGACGTTTTCACAGATCGTCGTATAATCTGTCGTATTACGTCTTCGATTTGCTCATCGCTTGCTGGCTCATTGTCCAAAGAAAATGATATCTCCTTCTGTGCACAAAAGGAATGTCGTATGAAAAATTTGTGGTGATAAAAGGTTTTATCGATCGAAGTTAGATCTGGAAATAATATAAATATAAATTCACATGTAATTATTTAAATATTAAAATCCAACTTCGACCGGTCTACGCTTCGTTTTTTGCTTATTATGTATTCGCATTGTACGGCTCCAATAAACGGTTTATTGTTGTAAAAAATTTTTTTTATTCTAATCAGCCTGCCATTATTATGATGTTACCACTAATGTAAATGCGACCAAAAGTGTCGAATTCGTGAGAGCTGATATATTGTCCTTTCAATGTTACTAAGACCACAATAATAAAAGATAACAAATATGAATATTTAAATTATTATTAACTTTGTTTTATACGTTATTTAATATATCAGTTTTATAATAATTTCTTCATCAATTATTCACGTATGCATACATTTCGCACGGATAAATCAAACAGATGACTTATTTTGCATTTATACTTATTTAAAAAATATATAACATTATAATTGAAATTGTAAAACCAGTAGATAGAAATATAATGTAATGCAAAATTATATTATAAAATAAAAATAAATTTTCAAGAAGTACAGGTAAGAACGTTGCCGTAATAGTATAATATTGAGAAGCATAATATAAAGAAAAGCCAATGAGTAATTCAAATGTGAAAGTATTATAGATTAACACATACACACACACACACACACACACACACACACACACACACACACACACACATTCGGAGTTAACTATTAACATAAAAAATCAAACTATTATTTACCTGCAAATCTTTGGAATGAAGCATAGGTATGAAAGAACGAGTTTCATCAAACACTTGTTCTTCTTTGAGAATCTTTAAGAACTTTTCCAATAGCTCGATAACACCGTTAGTACTTGATGTTGCCATTACGAAGAGTATATTGTAATAAAATGACCGACCGACCAATCAATAAGTTCGACTCTCTTGTTGGATCCCTTCCATTTCGAATTGTTCTAAACGCTATGTTTATGTTTATGTGAGTGTTTGAATTTTTATTATAATGCGGCCGGCAATTCTCATTGTATGGCCGCATGTTATATTTATGTTTATATTTTATGTTATATTTTATGTTTATAAATTATATAATAATTACTGTAATATATATGAAAATTTATCTGTATCCGTCACTCTTAAGTTGCAGTTTATCTGTCCGCGAGATTGATGTGCTATTAACATACGAAATATTTAAAGCAAAGTTATATTTTATTATCGATGAAATAATTATTATTTTACACAATGAAACTTCGTAATTTGTATTTGCATATCAATCTCATTTTTTTTATTTAATTTACAATAATATAATGTGTAGCTTTCATTTTTTTATAAGTATAGTTTATTACATTTTAATTCCATCTAATTACAAGTCAATGAAATCATTTAATATATAAACAGACTTTAAAAACGAACGATTATATATAAGTAAATATATATTTTTTTAAATTCATTTTTATATGAAATTCTGATGCTTTATATCTTATTTTATATTATAAGTATTATCATTAAGTATTATTTATTGGATTATCACACAAACGCAGCCTGTAATTGCAAGACACCTAGATATATTTCACTATATTTCTCATAATAACGAAAATAAAACAAAAAGTAGTTGAACATAATTCAAAAAGAAATTTTAAAAGGCACATTAATTATCGTCAATTTTCTGCATTATTCCATTCTTTGTAGAAAATTCAGAGGTTTGAGTTTCACATCTTTCACACCTGTAATAGCATAAGCAAAAAATAGTAAATAATATTTAACTAGAGAAGAAATAATAATCATCATTATCTTGTTCCATTGTACCAAATTTAATTAATTTAATATTTTTATGTAAACTTCTGTATCTGTCATATTGTAGGTTTATTGTGTCATTGAAAATAAAGACTGATATTTGAAATATTCTATTTAATCTAATGTAATTCGTACCAAAATCGTGTCTTTCCTGGTTACTTGTGGCGTGATGGATGGCGCTATAACGTCGAGGGGTAAGCGTGGGATGATACCTTTCATGGAGGCCCACTGACCTTCGCAGAGTTCATGAAAAGTCAAACGTAGCAGTGACTGGCCGCCTAGTATACCTGGACCCCTGCATGTTGCACCAGCTCCAAATTCCCAGATACTCCAATTACCTGTCATAATTAAAACCCGCTGTATCTGCAACGGATTGGTCAGATTCGCAAAGCTGGCGAATCTTTTGCGCAGCCAAGAAGCAACATAAGAGGCACGACAATCGCAATGCCAGGGATTTTGACTCAGACGTACTTGCTGAATTGTGGATATAGCGTCCATACTACCAGCTGGCAAGAAGGAGAGGTCATTTGATTCCAGTTGTCTAAAATAAAAATAAAAATTATGATATGGCGTGACAGAGAACAGAGAGAAAGAAAGAGAGAGCGAGAGAGAGAGAGAGAAGAAAGAAAAGAATATTATTTTTTATTTATAAGCAAAAATATATTTCTAATCTAAAAGTCACAGTAAACAGATTTATAAAGCAGATATATAAATTGAAATTTTATCTGTATATTTCAAAGAAAACTTGTCATGATATAAGTATATAAGTAAAAAAATTAATACACACAAAAATTTTAATATTAAATAATATTAATTTTAAAGTAACATTACAATAAAGTATACAGAATTCTTAGTATTGACTTACAATTTCCGTAAGTTTGGCGTGTCTTCAAAAACTCCTGATTGTAATATCTTCAGTCGATTGGATTGCAAAAAAAGAGAAGTAAGATTGAACAAGCCGCGAAAAACGCCTCTTACTAGAATTTCTATTCGATTGCCATAGAGAATAAGACGTTCCAAAGATATAGAATTATTAAATAATCCAGGTGGCAAATATTTTATATGATTATGTCCTATTCGAAGTTCTCGAAGCGCTGGCATACCGTGTAATGCTTTTGCATCAATCTATAGCAAATATTCAAATTGTTTATTTTTAAAGAGAAACAATCTTCTAAAACCTTATAATTTATGTTTCATAATAAATATATTATAATGATAATATATTATAAATGCTTTTTATAACATCGTAATTCTTTAAAACAAAATTGAAATTAAATTTATAAAATGTAAAAGACATTTACACGAGATATTCTATTGCTTGATATTTCCAGAATTTCTAATTGTGTCAAAGTCAACAATAATCCCTTGGGCAGTTCCGTTAGTCGATTGTTACGCATATTCAATTCTTTAAGAGACGTCAGATCTTTGAATATACCGTTAGGCAACTCTTTCAAACGATTTTCCTCAAGTGCAAGACGTCTGAGATTAATAGTATCTCGAAAAATTGAAACAGGTAATCCAGCTAATCGGTTTTCACCCAGCAATAATTCGTCAAGATTCCCAAGGCCATGAAATGCACCGGGAGGTAATAACGAAATGCGATTGAAGGAGAGATCCAGCAAAACCAGGTGACTATTGCTCAAAAAAAGATCTTCTGGTAAAGTCCGGAGTTTATTTGACGATAAATCGCTAAATAGAATAAAAAATGTGTATTAAATTTTTAATAAGTTTATAAAAAGATAAGAAACTGAATTTCAACTCAAAAAAAAATAAATATTAGTTACAGCACATTTAATAATATTTTTTTTGCAAAATGTATTAAATAAAATGAATTTTAATATAATTATAGAAATATATACAAAATACACTTCTATACATTGAGCATTCAAACATTTTTTTTAACTTTCTCGAAACTTAAATTAGCTAATTTTCTCGAAACAACTATTAAATTAAAAATTATATAAAATATCTACGAAAGTATTGATACGACTTTGAGTTAGTTCTTGTGTTTCTTTCTTAATTAGTATTAGTAATTAAGCATCCGACGTACAGTATTCGGAGATTCCTTAGTTCATAGAATTGATTGCGTTGCATTTCCTTCAAGAGGTTATTACTCAATCTGACATTTGCGATACCGTGCAACGGCAAGAACAGGCTTGGTGCCAAATGCTCTACTAAATTACTGCTTAGATCTCTGTAATTCACAATTTCATTAGTATATTATACATACATCTCTCGATTATTACACAACTCACAGATGGTACAACTGCGTCATATTCTTAAATGTGTCTCTGTGCAGAGCGCTGAGTCGATTACTTCCAAGGTCCCTAGAAAGTAAATACACCAAACAAATAATATTTTTATTCGTAAAGCATATATTATACATATATTATATGAGAAATATACATAACATAATATTATTATATATTATATATATATTTTATTATATTATTATTATATAATTTTTTTTATTTAATATTATATGATGATTTCGTGGTTGCATATGTAATTATTGGATTATACATAGAGATTTCGTATGAATTTTATAATGATTTCGAGGACTTTGTCCCACGATTACATTAAATGATTACCCCCTCGTAATTATTTTACAATAATTTAATTTTATTTAAAAATTATATGAAATTGAGATTTATAATAGAATATTATATATAAAAATTTAATTTTTATTTATGAATTATATAAAGCATTTCTATCTTTAGGATTTAATTCGATTACTTTCTAAAAGAGATCCATCATTACATATCTGTTCAACAAACATGATGATATTATTTGTTAAATTGTTTACAGCCTCAACACATCGGAAGGGACCAATTGCGTCGGAGGTAGATCTAGCAAATTGTATCTCCAACAGGACACCGATTTCATTTCCGGTACGCATTTGCACGGCCCTTCAGCACAAACCTCCCAGTCCTCCTCTTTCAGGCTGATCCGCCAAACTGCAAAAGCATGAGTGTCCTTTCGTGTCTCCGTCATACATAAATCTCACGATTTTACCGGGATGCTCTACCGCTCGCAATCTGCGTTCGAAAGTGGACAGACGGTTCTTCATCTCCTCAAAAATAGACATCGATTCCTCCGAAAGGGCCGGCGTCGATGAATATTCCATATCTGCGCTCATATGAGATGTTTTATTTTAAGTTTCGTGATCGCGCATTTTTTAAATTGTATCGAAAATACGCGGAAAGAGATATATAAAAAAAATATAGTAGTTTAGAAAAATATTACTTTTTTGCTCTTTTTACGCAAGAAGATCTATCTTTCGAAATATATATTTTTTATTTTAGAATTTTTTAAGATTTTAAAATTTTAGAAAATATCATTTACGAAAAAGTACGCATTTTCATAAATGATATTCTATAATCTCCATCTAATATTTTCAACTTCATGCAGTATAATAATTATTAATACAATTTTAACTGGATTACTTTTCATATTCTTCGAATTTAATTCAAACTGTTAAAAATAATTGTAGGCGAATATGTTTAATTTGTTCAATTACCTGTAGAAATACGCATACTTGCGGTACACATATGCGAGACGAAAGAGTACGTATTCGTCTTGCACAATAAAAGGAAGACGATTGCACAATAAATCTTTGAAGATAAGTCGGTCATGTCACGGACGGTTCGGACTAAACGACACATCATAGACGGGACAAAGTGCATCAGACTGAGGATGTGGTTCTCAAGCCGACCGTTGTCCTTCATTGCGCACGGTCGCATCCTCATTATCTTGAACATTGATTTGGAAGATAAACTTATTACAATGAAGATTGACGGACAATAGCCCCACGCGTACAAATTATAGCCTTTCACACACGGTGTATACATACTGTTGACAAATCAATTTTCTAATATTTATAGGATTATAAGATATCTAAAAAATAATTAATCGGCATAAAATTACAAAAATATTAACTGTTTGTTAGGTATAGTAAATACATGATTATTTTTATTTAAGCATTACGGTATTTATTTTATGATTTTATGACAAAATAATTTAATGAAAATGTGGTAGTTATGTTGAATCAGAATAAGTACAATAAAAAGGACAATTCAATTTTTTCCAGTTTATAAATTAATGTGTTTTCTATTATTTGCCATCTAGAAAATAAACTATAAAGCTTTGACATTTATTTATCAATCGGTAACGATATCTTGTCTAAAATGTGTCGACATCATTCTTTATACTGTATTAGTTACAAGAAAGCGGCGGAAACATATTACGCAATACGACGATGTACATGTGTACATTTAATGTACACATTATAACATATGTTATAATGTACTACATTATATGATATTATTTAACAATAAATAAAATAGGAATTAGGTATAATAACATCCTTTCTTTCTAATAAAATAACAAATATAATAATAGGAGAAAGTTCCGTTTAATCTTTAATTTTTTTAATAAAAAATCTTTCCTGTGGCAGGTGTATCTCAAAATTAAAATGTATGTAATGTTTTATACTTACGCGATTGCACAATAAAAACAAAAAAACAAAACAAATACGAAAAGCATTCATTTAAATATTTCAGAATCAAATTAGAATATATTTTCTTAACTATATAATATTATTAATGTATTTGTGTAAGGACAGATCGTAAACGCGATTAGAAAGCCGGTTTAAATTTGCGTAACGAGAATATACATTCTATTCAGTACCTGCACACACAACTTACATAATTAGAAACTGTGTACTAGGATCAACTACGTCGCAGAAAAGGAAGTGATTATGAAAATTAAAATCAATTATTGCTCATCATTAATATTTATTAGATAGATACACTTTACATTGTATATTCATACATAGCGTTTAGTTTAGTAATCAATTTTGTTGCTAATTTTGTCGCGTAATTATATCCAGCTTTCTTGCATACCAACATCTCTGTTCTCTCATCGTTAGAGGAAGAATACATTGTGTTACAACATGTTAAGATTCATTTACTCAAACTAAATAAATTCACGATAATAATCTAACAGTTCATTCGACGATTAGTATTCTATCTACTCTGTAGTTCTTGATGGTTTTCCAAGATCGAATGATTATTTAGGACAGTCTTACTCCGCCAGATCCAGGACACTCTCCTTTGCTCTTCACAGCCAATTCTAAGATTGGAGTACAATATGATTGATGTCATTAATCTAATATTAATATAGTTAATATATAAATAATTAATATAATTATTATCTAAATGATTAATGCGATTAATATAGCGATTTATATGCTACTTTCATGTGCTTACTTGTGCCCATCTCGCAATTGTGAATATCCAGAGCGCACTGCGTTCCAAAAGTTCTCGGCTTAAAGCTGGAGTCGACAGGATCGTGAGCGCAAATAGGATCATAATCAGTCCCGCAATCTCGCGCGCAATCCTTCTTACTCTTCTTTGCTTCCTTGGCCGCCTTGATAGCGTCCTTTACGTCTTTCGACGCGGTCGCAGCTTCTTTGATATCTTTAGGTTCCTTTACATCCTTCATTGTGGTGTCGACTTTTGTCTCGTCGGGAAAAGCGTACGTTTCCTCGCATAATGTAAACATGCTGAGGAACGCGAAAGCTAGGAAGGATCAAGAAAAGAGACAGAGAGAGAGAGAAAAAAGGATATAAAATTAAAGATAATTCGATTTTAATCCAATATTTTCCATTTTTAATCAAACGTTTCCATAAATGACAGAATAGTTTTACTTAATTACAGAGAAGATATTGATAATATCCTCTGATAACTATAAAAGATTATCACTGTAATGGAACAAAGCGTAATTTTAAATAATTAATACAATTTTCGAAAGTCTTTCTATTAGCGAATTGTAGACGGGATGATATTACGTAAATCTATTGATAATGGCTTAGCCTCTCTGCTGGGACACTGCGCGGCCTTAATACGCGGCTCTATTGAATGATTGCAGCTTTATTGAAATCAAGGTTTATTTTAAATCGAGATCAGTCCGCTCCTTGCGGCGATTGTGACGTTTCTTCGCTCAAGGCCGTTTACACCCACGCCCATTTAAAGACATTTCCTTTTGCTGCGAGACTTCTTCAAAAATCTCAATTACTCTTTCGCGCGAATCATAGTTACGATTTTCATTCTTCTTACATAATTTATCAAAAATAAAACGCAATTGCACAATTTTACGATGTATTGTCGGTTGAGGTCAGGTCAACTTAACTAGATTTCAAATTAACGCATTTTAGAGAAAAGTGCATACAAATTGCAATAATACCAATTTAATTTGTTCAAATTTTTATAGTTTTATATCTAACTTCTAAAATTTCTTATTTTATTGCTTCTATTAAAAGTTATATAAAAAAGGTTTTATAAAACCTCTAAATACGCAATCAACTAGCAACAATATAAACTGCATTAAATATTGTAATATTTTAATATCATGTTAAAATCTTTCTAATATTATTTGAACATGCGCAAATAGATGATTAATTTAATCTATTAGTATTTAATGAGACTTTTAAATATATTAGTAAACATTGACTCAAAAATATTATACATATTTGACTTAGCAAAAGATACATTTATTGTTAGTTGATTGCAAGAATGATCGATTTTAGCGCTATAAGATCTTAAACAAATTCGTTGCAGTTTCCGTACCAACTATAACTGCTACCTCCATTGTTCTAACTGATCGACGGTCCGGTTGAAAATCGTTGAAAATCAGCAATTCTAGGCACAGCGAATGGCTATCACGAGAGAACTGGCATATCGTGTCACCATGCTACGTTTATAAACTGAGTGTAATGGTTAAATCTATCCCCACCTGAGAGAGATTGAGAGAGGACATATCATGCCTGATTAATCTTACTTTACGTAGCGTCTCATTTTCATATCCAACGTATTCGCTAAAGAAACGTAGATTGTAATTAATTAAACATTTTTACAAAGTACTATTGTCTATGCAAAACAGAGAATGTATTCAATTTCTATATAATTTAAATTTTTACATAATATTATATTATCACGAATTAAGATAGCCGATCTCATCACTCTGCAATTTCAATTGAATAATACACATTTTACGTTATAAGTTTTATTATTCAAAAATAATTTTCCCTCACATCGATAAAAGGCATATTAAATACTGCGCATTCAACATTACGCAGATGTATCTTTATATTTGACTGCATACATGTAGGTCAGCAAGAGGTAAATAATTTGTTAAAGTTTTATTTTCCAACGTACTTTGCTACTTGGTACACGGTGGCACCGAATAATCATGATATCACAGTGCTGTAAAAGGAAAGATCATCCTTGTAATCTTCTCTAATCATGTCGTCCGACTGACGTCGATTACGAAGTAGATTTGACTGCGCTCTATATTCATAGAAATGTTTAACGGATTTCTTTATATAAAAAATTTTCTAATTTATCTTTGCAATCAAAAATCGGGAGAATAAATAGCATTTTGTATATTGATGAAATAATTTTTATAAGTATGGATAAGTATACATTATAAATAAATAAAATTACAAAAGCAGGGAAAAACGCGACAATGAAACTCGATGATGTACTTAATTAAATCTCTCAATGCCCTCTTCGTTCTGTGAGTTGCCTCTCTTCCTCTACATAACTCTTAAATAAATTTAAATAGTCAAGCCAAGATTCGTGGAACGTAAATGCCTCGGCGATGCGACACGCATAGGTCGTGCATTTCTCTGTCGAATTTGAACGAGCATTATTTTGCGTCTCGTACTTTTCGACGGAGCTTTTTACTACATCTTCGAGATTGTTTAGTGTTTCCATACTGGCATAAGCTAAAAAATATGGAAATAACGAAGTACAATAAATAAGTTAAGAAAATGATAGTTTTAATTAACAATATTTTCGTTTAAAAAACCTTATTTCAAGTTCATTACAAAACTTTTATTATAATTAAAGTTGGAAGTTCGGAGATTTCTGAGAACTTACGTGCTGAGAATTTGCGTTCCTCGTCATCATCTTTATTGGAAACTTTCTTCTTGATAATCTCAAGTTTAGGTATGAAAAGCAGCAAACAAATTACCGCAATAAATTTCACGATCATTTTAAAGATCACCAACTTCAATATGATTTTCGCGATGGTAAATGCATTTAATTTGAGGGCAAATGGCAATCCTAGGTTAATACTTGGTAGAAGGGAAATTTGAGCCACATCAGAAAGCGCGTAGGGTGCACTATAAACCGGAGGTGGAATGGAAGTATGTATTGAAGGACCATATCCTACGGAAACAAAGAATAAAATACTAAGTCAAGTGAGTTTTTCAAAGAGCTCTGAATATATACTTAATCCAAATTCATCCAAATCCTAATAAAATCTAAAATAAAAAAAAAAAATTTTACAAAGAATCAGTTTTATTAATTAAAGATAATTAAATAATGCGTCTGTAAAACTCATCAAATTATTTTAAAGCTATAACATTATACATTTGCAAATTTTGAGAAATTTTAAAAAATTCTTATTTAAGTATGACAAAAAATTAATAAATAATAATAATTACATGTATAGATAAATGTAATTAAATTTTTCTATTATGATGTAAATTTTGTATCAAATTTTAATGTAGTACTAAATTATTATTATAATAATAATTATAATGTAAACTTAAGTAGATCAAGTCATTTAATTTTAATAATCAATAACACTTCTTGTCTCACCTTGTTGAGGTGGTAGATAGTTTCCGGGTGGTCCATACGAAGAAGTTTGAGGATAAAGCGAAGGATCATCATTTGGAGGTCTGTACGAATTCTGCGGCGGGCCATAAGAATTCTGCGGTACGCTATAGCGATCATTGTAGTCCATCGATAGCTTAAAGGATTGGGGATAAGAATCGCTAGATGAAAGAGCGTTGGGCTCACCATAAGTAATTCGCGGACTCTTCGACGCGTATGTCGAATCGGGCGAACCGTACTCTGTTTCTGACTTGTAAATAGGCCCCTGCACATACTCTCTTCTATTTGTCTTCGTCTTTGAGTCCATCTGTACGATCCCTTCTCGCGGATCGTCGCTATTACGTGAGTGCATTAGTGCCTGAAGATAGCTGTCCCTTTTCCAAGCGGTCTTCGGACTTTTGCTGACCCAAGACTTGTGATTGACGTAAGAGCCGCGAGGACTCATATTCTTCGAGATGGTTCTTTGGGAAACGGCATATTCTCCGGAAGACATTTGACTAACAATTGTAGGAGATACGAAAGGAACAATTTTCGTAGAACCGATATGATTGGAATCAGTAACAATTGAGGATATGGTCGACAAAGGAGGACCGAGGACTAATTCCTTTCCTAAAGTTATCGATGCTTCGGATTCTTTGGCTTCTATCTTTAGAGTCGATGCACCTGGTGTATCCTGATAATTCGAGGGCACAGTTTCGTGGGATGAGACCAAGGTGAGAGAAAGCAAAAAAATTTCTAGAATCCAAATGAGTCGCTGCTTTCGTGACATTTTTATAATAAGTTGGAGAAATATCTATAATAAAAGACATATTATAAAATTAATTTCTATAAATTATAAAATTGATTTATAGAATTTTTATAACCATTATAAAAATTTCTTAATAGAAGCGTCTGACGACATCTCAATGATGATTGCATGTGTTTTAATAATTTTAACAATAGATTTTTGTTTTTTTTTCACGCATAGGTAAGACTTCAATAAGGTATTAAAGTAAATGTTAAAAAATTTTAGAAGTTTTATAATACTAATCCTTCTCATACGTACTGTAAATAAATAGTATTTTAAATAGATAACACGACAGTGGATAGACTTAGAGATTCTAAAAGTATTCCTTTGAATTAATTTTAATTAGAAAAAGAAGAGATAGGCAAGTAGTACAAACAAGCAGCACGACATGAAACGCCTTCTAGATGAGCGCCGAAGATTCCTCTTGAATACGAAATACAAGCAACTGTCGTGCATACTAAACGCATAGCGGTCTTCGCCCCTTTTTAGGGTAATCATTTCAACAATAACCTTAATTCACGCGTATATAAAAATAGTAAAGTAACTGTATTCCATAACTTTACAGTAGACTCTTATTGTATAATTTGATGTTGTTATTATCACATTATATTGCTATTTAAATTGCTCTTTAAATTTATTAATATTTTTATTTATAAAATAATCTTAAAATTAAACTATAAAATAACGGTAAATTTATAAGTACACAATAATAACATTTTATTTAAATTATTAATTAATGAAAACAATTATTAATAAAGCTTAATAGAATAATATCTAATATAGCTAATTAATTTTTAGATAGAAATAGCCGCAAATTTGATTAATTTATACATATATAAGGAATAAGTAAAACATTTTTTTAAAATAATTGTATTTTATCGTGCCCGTACTATGCTTTTATCCGTCGTGAAATCAAAATCGTTTTATCATTTCTTTATTTAAGAAAATACATTTAAATCATTTATGTCGCAAGACATAATTAATCGAATCGCTTTATATATTTAAAAATTTATTTTTTATGTTTATTTATCAATTACATAATTTTTGTGTCACTTTTTATATGAAAAAAATATGTTTACGATATATACTAAAATAAATAAGACAAAGACTTACAAATGATAAATATACATACGTTGACTATTTCCACTTAAAAATAATTTTCCACTTCCAACAGAAGATAACGTGGACTTTTAGCTCCTCAGTTGCACTCTAGGATTTTTTCTTCTCTATAAATCTACTTACTTGCGAATTATCCATTCCTGCATCAAACACAAAAATCTATAGAACTGTTCTAACAAATGTTGACCTTACGAAAAACATTCTTGCTGACTGGCACTCACGTCGATCAATGCTCGTGAATAAAAAGTTATCGTGTTTGCTTCGCCTATATATGCCATTCGCATTCGGAAGGGGCACGAGATTCACGTTATTGGGTTACCATTCCACCGTACCCCTTCGATACTTCCAGTTTACAACCATCGATTGCTACCGTTTGCCGCGAAATATGTAAAAATCGTTTTAAATATTATTTTTTTGTTCAAGAAAATATATTTAAATGATATATATATCGCAATATAGAAATTATAAATATAATTAATGATTCCTTATATTATCAAACTATTCTTAATACTATGTTAATTCTAATTTTATATATTTTGAAATAAAATTATAATGTCACTATTAATAAGTATTAAAATAAATGAATAATCATGTGTATTTCATTTTAAAATAATTTTGTAAAAGAAAGAAGGAAATACGAAATTATTAAAATTACTTTTAATGATCACCTCCAATAAGTGATTCATAAAAGTATGACTGAAAACATTTTCCTGGTATTTATTATAAATTATTAAAAGCTTTAAAATGACAATGGGAGGAGTCAAAGGCATGGCCATTATTATGTGCTGTACGATGCAGTCTATAACGGTGTTACCATCTTTCGAACCTCCCACAATACTTTGATCTAGTGGCACACTTTTAGTGGCATTCTTTCGGTGATTCTATTATCTTCCAGAGAAGTATGCAAAATGTTGTGTTCGATAAAAGTCTTAACAATCAGGTACATTCAGCAATCAAAACAGGTACAAAAACAATAAGGGAAACATTTTTCTTTTATACTATATCATTCTTTATTCTAAAATTATTTTTATTAATTATTTTTAATTTTAAATAACGCAAAATTTTTTTCACACAAATTTTAATGAAAACTTCTAGAAATAAATTTTATTGATAAAAAAAGATAATTTGTATCAATAATTTTTGTCAAAATAAACAATTTAATTTTGTAAATTATAAATTGTGAAGTTTAGTTAAAAAATATAAATACAATATATATAAAATCCGTGGCTTATTACAAATATGTTTGAAAGGATTATCAAACGCAGTCTCTATGGCCACCCTCGATCAATATGTTATCTGGGTCTCTCAGCAACCAAACATTATGCTTATGCACGTGCAAGTTTTGCTTGTCATACACAAGTAGAATTGAGGATTTGAAAACAGTACAAAAACAATAAAAATTTTTGTTATATTTCATTAGATTAGATAAAATATAGCAAAATGAGTTTTTCAACAACCGAAATAGTGTACGTTTTGTTTTTCTGAACTTGGCGAGTAAAGTGTATTTTTTAAAATGGATTTACATTGTTGTACAGGTGGACAAAATTCGGAAAATCTCATGACTTCGTTTTCGTTGGGAAGGAAGCCATCGCAACAGCTTCCGGTATTTATGTGAGCTTTTTGGATCTCAATACGAGAGAGAGACGAATTGAACGCTTCGACAATAAAGAGAGGGGCGATGGTGCATCCTGTTTGGCTGGACATCCGGTATAGAATGTTCATAATTATTTATAGTATCTATTTATTTAGATTATTGCATCTTTAAAAAATAACTGTTAAATAATATTTTTTAATAAAATTAATATTTTGAATTTTTCCAGACAGTTTCCATGTTTTCCGTAGTCGAGAGAAAACATAATCCCAAAATATCAATATTCATGTATCCGATGCTACAAAGGATCTCCAGGTGCATACTGCCCGACAAAATTAATGGTTATTTATCTTGTTCTTTCGCTGGTACAGAGTATCTCATAAGTCTGACTACCTTCCCCGATTTTCAATTGATTGTGTGGCTTTGGAAAACCGGCAGACACGTTGCAATGCTTAACACAAAGATAGACAATCTTAATCAAGAAATTTAGTAAGTGTTCAATAACTTTCTATAATATATTTTTTAACGTGTTGAGAGTTAGCAGCTAGATTCTTTAATCTTTTTTAATTTCAAGATTTAAAAAAATTAATAAATTGTTTAACTTTGCCAGCTGTTCACTGAATCCTCCACATTTTATATCGCAACTTGGAATCGATGATAATATACTCTCGATCTATCAGGTGCGTACGTGCTCCAAAATCGTAAGTATACATCATGTAAACGCGCTAATTCCTGAACACAGAATTGTGTCTTCATCCTGGACATTGGAAGGAAATTTATTTGTCTCGGATGAATTCGGAAATGTATGGCTCATGGCGATAGAAGCTAATAAGTTATACTCGGTGGTAAAATCAAAAATACGCGAACATCCAAAAAATAAGCCCATTGTTGTTGCTCATAAAAGCGGCGTAATAGTTGTGAATTCCAATAACGAAATTACGGTATGTATTAATAAATACATATTTAATATAAATAAAATTTTTATTGTACTTTACAAATTATAAAATTTAACATTAGGTTAAAAACAGAAATGGGGATATGTATATTTGAAATATTTTTATTTAAAACACAGTTTTTGCAATACAAGTATATTTTGTATTTTGTATTTCAGCGAAGTACGTAAAAGTATTATTTATTTTGAATTTAAAATTAAAAGTTTTATGTATTTTGTAATTCAAATAATGAAAATCAATCTTAGTATTTGAAATACAAAATACAGAATACAATTGTCTTACAAATACTGTTTTACAAATAAAAGTATTTCAAATACATGCCCAGCCTTGCACTAAAAATACATTATTATTATTTTTGCACAAAGCTTAAATTTGTTTCTTTATTATATGATATTGTATTATTATAACCTAATTTTTATTTTTCAATGTATTACAATTAACAATATTTTAGTTTTACAAGAAGACGTCTGCGGATTGGAATGTGGCATGGAAATTTATTTGGTCGATTTCGACTTTCTATTCTATACAAGTAGGGAAACAACATTGTTTCAAAGATGGAATTTTGCTTCATTCTAAAAACGGAGAAATTTTTGAGATTTATATGCAACACGACAATATTCCTCATATAGAAGTTATTTATACGGACGAAATTGAATACAAAGCATTGTTTCCTATATCTCAGTGTACAGATCACGTAGCGACGGTAGACCGATTAGATCGTCTTTGCATTTTCGAGTTATTGACCGGTAAACTGACAGCGAGATTATCTCTGAAGCATCACGGTGAAGGTAAGATCAACATAAAGCAGCCTAAGCAAACATTTAATTTTTACTTAAAACATATTAGACATATTTTTTTAATTAGTTAGATTACTATACTATATCATAATTAGAGCCTTCTTTTCATTATAGTTCTTCACGTAGATTCACATCCTACTTTACCAATGCTTGCGTCGTGCAGCGCAGCTGGCAATTGCATTTTAATCGATATCATGAAAATTTCATTGCCCAAAATTTTTAATTGCTTTCATCTCTATGGAAATTTACTAGATAAAATAAAATTTTCACACCATGGCGAACTTTTGGGAATTGGCAATTCTGAAACTGGCATGATGTTCATTATTGGTAAACGATATAAACAACAGCGTGTAAATGTTCTAGGATTTATAGAAATTGATGGATATGTAAGATTATATAAAATTATATTAAAATATTTTTTAAAACACATATATTAATTATATGATAAATTATGTAAGAATAGAGATATACGTCAGTTTATATATTTTTGAAGGAAAACTGAAAGTAATTCGATGTTTTCTTTCGCCTTTTTTGTAGATTGTTGATTTTTTGATATATGAAAAAAGTTACGACCGTTTTGAGATCTTGATCCTAACAACAATTATTCCTTCTATGGCTTCGATCGGCGGCAACAAAGTAATTGTGTACACTTGCGAGAACTCAACCGAGTTCTGCACACATGCCGTTTGCATAATAGATATATCAAGACCTTTCAGAACGCTCTATCATGGATGTAAGCCTCTGGACATATTAGGTGTACCTTCTTTGTCTAAACAGTTACATAAAATGGAAATAGAGGTGAATATTCGGTTATATGTACAAGTACAAGTACATAGAAGTACAAATGTGTGAGTTAAATTATATTTTTATAAAAAATGCATCATTTAAAAGGGAAATAAACAACATTCTTGGTAATTATTTAGAATAGGGGAGGCAGCACCGATGACCTTGACCTTGACATATGTCATCGAGGTCGTGACCCCGAGTAACCTCCGACAGGTTTTAACCGTCGCTCGTCCTTCGTTAAAAAGTTATGAACAAAAAAAGTTTAGCACTTAAATAATTTATTAAATCGTCATAGTTATACGTTAAATTAATGAATTCATGAAACAACATGATTGTACATACATATAATACTCTTTCTGTGGTTAGGTTTGAACTGATGGTTTATACTGATAATGTATTATTAATATTACTGCAAAATCAAAATAAACACAATCCTCGCTTCTCGTGGAAAGTCGCGTGAACCTCTACCGACGGGATGGATGCGGGAGAGGGGGGCCGTAGGCCCCCCTTGCACCCCTCCGTGTGCAATCATAGCAATAGTACAATCATGGAAGTCGTGTGCTTCTGTGCAGGGAGGGTGTGAAAGTTACTTTAATTGAAAAGTTTAACGTTTCTGAACAGGGAAAAGTGTAGAATAATACTTAACATCATACATGTATAGCAGAAATAATACGTTAATTTTTAAACTTCTTTTATTAATAACTTTTTAACGAAGGATGAGCGACGGTTAAAATTTGTCGGAGGTTACTCAGGGTCACGACCTTGATAACATATGTCAAGGTCAAGGTCATCGGTGCTGCCTCCTCTATTCTAAATAATTACCACATTTTTAAATATTGCTTAATTTAAATAAAAATTAAGATGCGACCGTGTAAATGTACAACATACGTTAGAGAGCGCCAATGATCGGTCAAAGTAGATGTTATGAATACAATATATTCTTAATTTTTAAATTTTAATTATCTCAGATATGACTGTGCGCTGATATTCGGACATTAACCACAATCGATCTGAGACGCTAATAATATAAATATGATGAGCAGCCGAAACATTTAAACATTCCTATATATAAAATAATCCCCCCTAAATTAATTAGGTAAAGGACTTATTGCGAAAAATATTATTGGCGCATGTATGTTATTAATTTAAATAATTATCAAGATAGTCCTCTTGCAGAAATTTAATATTGGCCAACTTAATACTGGAAAGTAACGATTAAAATTACTTATTTTGAACATTAAAAGAATAACAATATTTTTAGTACTCAAAGTAAGTAATTAATAACTACATTTCAGTATTAAATTTCTATAAGGAAATAAAAATACATCTTTCATGCTGTATGCGAAGTTTTTAAATATTATATATACAGGGTGTCTCAAAAAAACGGATCGAAACACAATGGGGACGTAAATTGGATCAAGAGGAACAAAATAGTTTTGTACCATTTTGCAGTTGACGCAATATTTAACGAGATATTAACGTTTAAAGATAGGC
>NW_017257391.1:625848-658909 GCF_001594055.1 Mycetomoellerius zeteki | reverse complement strand
TATTTGTAAATATGGTTACTGCATTATTTTTGGATAAACATAAACAGGTTAAATAGAGTTAAATGAAATGTGTAACAGATTAAATTAAATGTTCAAAATGACCACCTTCAGCACGTATGCAGACCCTTATTCTTCTATCAAAGGAATTCCGAACTCTTTGAAAAACAGTTGGATCCCTCCTTATTTCTTCGAATCCGTAGATTATTCTTTGTCTTAAATCAGCAATATATTATTGACCGCATTTCTGTAAACTAGTGACTTTACGTATTTAAATCGAAATTATGGCAGAGATGGATAGGGCGTGGAGTCCGATTGCCTGGCCCCCAAGAGCACAAGATATGAATCCACTTGATTTTTATCTATGGGGTCACGTAAAGTCACTAGTTTACAGAAATGAGCCCAATATTGCTGACTTAAGACAAAGAATAATCCACGGATTCGAAGAAATAAGGAGGGATCCAACTGTTTTTCAAAGAGTTCGGAATTCCTTTGATAGAAGAATAAGAGTCTGCATACGTGCTGAAGGTGGTCATTTTGAACATTTAATTTAATCTGTTACACATTTTATTTAACTCTATTTAACCTGTTTATGTTTATCCAAAAATAATGCAGTAACCATATTTACAAATACCGGAAAATTAAAAAATAAAAAGTTTAAAAATAAAACATGTAATTATGTTGAAACACTGTGAAATAAATTCTAATTCTAATTTATGAAAAATATATATACAATATAAATTTCAATTTTTTAACATAAAAGTGGTTATAACTCGGAAACGACTTATTTCCGAACTTATGTTTATATAGCTTTTTTCCTCCTTTTTGGCTCTTGAATCACCTCCTAAAGTATTGGCTTCGATTTTTTGGACACCCTGTAGGTATAATCTTTATTTTAATTTTCATCCTGAATTTTTTTACTTAAATTTGTAACAAAAATTAATTCATCAATTTTCTTTTATGCAGAATGATTTTCAAGATATCGTTCTCACTGATGCATTGTTATCCATGCATCAGCTGAGAAACATTGGAATATATGTAACCGATTCTCGAATTGTAACATATGGATACGATGGCTTGATTATAGTCAGAGATAACATGGAACTTCGCAAAGTGATTGCAATTTTTATGCCACACCATCGTACTCAAGGAGGCGTGAAACGTGCAATTTCTTCGCAATTTGGAGAAATGATCGTTTCTCTTGGTAGAAACGGCGATCTTGTTGCCAATCGAATTCGGTATTTTATCTTTATTTGTTCCTTGAAATCTCTATTAACAAAATCATTTATAAAAATGGATATAAATTAATTTAATTGTATGACAGCTTATCAGAGACAAAAACAAATTTAACAGAAACCGAAACTATGAATGTGCATTTAACGATCGAGGATTTTACTTCTGATCCAAACGAACAGTGTGATCAAGGAAAAAAATTCTGGTTGGATAGTATAATCGCCGCTAAATTGAAAGCAGAACACGAGGAAGCTCTACCTCTACAGGCTTCTATCTTAGCCAATCTCGAGAAAATTAAAACGCAAGTAATGTCTTTTTTTTAGGATTTAATTTTGTGGTCTAGGATTAAAATAAGTTTTGCAATAGATATGTAAGCTTCTCGATATAAACGAAAGCAAACCACTGGATGCCCGTTTGCCGATCTCGGCTTTCGATTTGGATCGCGAGGCTCGACAGCGGAGAATAGAAGAGGCTCGACTTGAACGAGACAAGTTGCATCAAAACCTTGAAGAAGATTGCGCTCAACGAGATCAGGTGGCATCGAATCTATGTGAAATATTCTGGGAACCGCTGCAAGTTAAACCATGTGCTCTCAGATCAATTGGTGGTGATACAACCGTTCAAAATTATCCTCTCGTCGCATCGACTCAAAAGATGAAGGAGTGGGATAAACTTTCTTCGGATACTGAAGAATTTTTGTACAGGTACTATTTTTGTCTGTTATCTTTTTATTTCTTTATTAATCATTTTTCGTATTCTGGTAATTAATAATAATCGTAATAAATACCTTCTCTATTTTCTTACTATAATATATGTTAAATAATGTAATAATTTAATTGATGTTGTAATGTATTTAAGAATTTATAGAAGCAAATATTATATATTATAAGTTTACGAATGTAAGATATTATTAAAATATTATAAAGAATAACAATTTTTCTAGTTATGATGTGTATGATGGATTAGTAGATAAAGAAAATGATTCAAAACGAGAATCTACAGTAATTTCTGATAAAGAATCCCCAATAACTAAGACCGAAAGCAAAACATATCAAACAGCTAAGAGATGGCATACACTCGCAGATGATGATGAAAAATTGTGCATATCGGGTATCACAACGCATAAATGGATTGAGGATGAAAGCACAACTTCAACACATCAGCTATTGACTCCATGTGACAGCAATCTCGAAGTTATCCTGCAGAAAGACGTTATCATTGAAAATCGAGAGCGTAAATTAAAAGTACAGTTGCCTTAAATCTATTTGACACTTAATTATACTAAGCAATACTAATATTTAGATATAATTATACTTAATTATTACTTTATCATAAAAACTTACGTAATATCAAAATTACTTTTTTTAGTAAATATTTTTGGTAAATATATACAATTATTTTCAAATTTCTATAAATCGAATTTTTTTAAACAGCTGCATTTTAATAAGCTCTTCGAAGAAATGAAACGCGCAAAGGAATGCGTATTAAAATGTGCAAAGGAACGCATCGACAGGCTTCAATATTGCGCGTCTGAATTGAAAACGATGTTTAAAATAAATTCCGTTTTGGAACCAATCGAGACTCCTTCTTGGAATGTCGACGAAATACCTGACTACGTAATTACCGTAAAAGATCACGAAGTATTTAAAAAGTCACAACAAAAAAAATTGAAAATAATTGAGGATGGAGAAGATAAGAGTAAAGACAAAAATACCAGTAATTTTTATAAAATAGCTCTTGAAAAAATGATGGATGGTGTATTAGAACTTAAGTAAGTCAATCAAAATTTGAGAAATAATTGCACAAGGATTAATGCAAATAGACTTTTGTATATTTTCTAACAAAAATTTGATATTTAACATTCAAAATTTAAAAAATATTCTTAAGATGGGAAGATGAAGTAAAAAAAGAAATACCTGTGCCAGACTGTCTAATTACGAAGAATTCTTCGAAATATACCGAAGAGGATATCGCAATTATCACATCGTATAAGTCCAAAGTGCAAGTGCTGCAAAGAGAACGAGAAAAATATAAAGCTACCTTGCAGGCTGATATTGTAGAAACAAAAGGTCAGTCGAGCCATTTAAAAATAAACTTATAAACGTGTTCATTAAAATAGAATAAGTGTCTTAAAAATAATCTGTATACTGTATGCTGTTTTCATTGAGATAAGTAAAACATTTTAGACGCCTTGCAGAGAGACATCGCCGCATTCAACGACAAGTTAAAAGATCTGGAATTAAAGAAGATACAAATTGAAAGTGCAATCCTTCAGGAAAGACTGACAAGGTTACATGCGATTCGAAGACACCGCACTATGGTTGACGGCAAAGAAAAAATCGCTCGTTTCACTGACGAGGAGTTAGCACCAACAACGCAAGAGGCACGCAGACTCGCCGAGGAATGCAATTCGCTGGAGATGGTCGTGTCAGAGCTAAAAGTTCGATATGACAACCTTTGCAAGGCGGATAAACGTCAGGAGGCCAAGTTCCGCGGTGAATTCGCAGAGGTGAAGCAGCCGATAGTAGAACACTTGTTCAGGCACTACAAGAAGCGGCCCAGGGCTGGTCGACTGACTACCACGTCTGTCACGTATCTGACAGAGGTAACGAAATGCGTCGTAAGTAGTGAGAAGTCAGACATCTTACCACACGAATGCCTGGATTTCCTCAAAGGCATGGATGCTTTGGATTCAATGCCTCGAAATTTACCACCGCAAATTAACGTTGAATATTGGCAAGTGATGTGTAGATTGAGGAGGATGAAGGTTGAAATGGAGGTGAAGGTAAGGAAAAAAGAGAAATAATCACTTATTTATGAAAATATATACGATTGTCCTGCGTATATGTATGACATATACAGATCAATTAAAAAGAAACCAAACTATAAAAATTTGAATATTTAGATAATTTAAATCTGACTTCTATCCCCTTCAAAATAATTTTGAGTTACGTGAAGACGTTTGTCTCAAAAGACCGAAAACTTCAGTCAAAGACATCCAAGCTGAATCACAAAAGCTACTTAACACGATTTAAGGATGAAGATTTCTAGAAAACGCTTGGCATGGCGGAAGCGGCGGATTACTCTATAAATGTAAAAGGAAACTGTTTTAAAGAGAATAGAGGTCAGGTTTAAATTAGATAAATATTCAAATTTTTGTAGGTTTAGTCGGATTTCTTTTTTGATGAATAATAATTGTTATATTAGGTTGAAGATTTTTATCTGTTATTCAAAAATAAAAAATAAAAAAATGTTAATTTCGATTTATTGATATAATATTTAAAAGTTTCGAGATAAAATAGAATAGCATAGGTTTTATTTTCTCTTTCATGTATAATTGTATAACGACTTTTTAAACTGACTTTAAAAAAGAGAAGATGTAACATTGCCAAAAAGATCGAATAATGTCGAAGGTAACATGTTGCGCGGTAGAGGTGGCCGAAGCGGAGCAGACGCTGTTGTTTTATCAGAAAGCGATGCAGTCAGCTGATAACGCCGTAGCATGCAAGAAAGTCAGCTTGGATGACAGGGAGAAATCCTTGATGCAACTCTCGCAGGAAATGGAGATTCAACTCGTCTTAAAAATGGGCCAGATCGAGGTACCGCTGCGAGGTTGTCCCTCTGACTATGCAAACGCCGTTCTCGTTACGTGCGACGAACTTTTACGGGTCAACGATTGTATTGTCGAAACTGGAAAACGCAAACTGGCGGCTTTGCATAAATCCATGCACTTGCAGAAAGTCTTGTCACAATATGAATGGCAGCACGTTTGCGCAAAGATGACAATGGAGGATCTGCAGCGGGACTTGAAGGATATCCGAGAGTTCAAGGTATAAAGATTTACAAGAAAACGTTTCTCTTTTTATAAAGTGTATTATATTATTATTATGGTAATATTTTTTCTACATGGAAAGAACGGTTTTGCTAACGTATCTAAAAATTTAACTACATGTAGCTAAATTTTTACAAACTTCAACAAAATTGTTTTTTTCCATTCACAATACAATTCTATCATAATACAATTATTTAATATGTCACAAAACTACTGTTTATGTAATTTTAGATCACGAGAAATGTGCTCGAATTTTTGACCAACTCTCCCTGTAGTGTAAATTTAGAAAGAGATTACGAAAAGATGCAAGCCAATTTGCGAATATTTCGAAACGTGAGTACCGATTTATTATTAATTATTAAAACTCAACAAGTTTACAAGTAATTCGAGAAATTTAAAATCTATTTCCAGAAATTTCGTGAATTGTTAGAATTAGAGCAAGTACGTCTGAAAGAAGCAAAGCTGTGCATGGTTAAGTGGAAGAAAAAGAACGATAAGATAGCACAGGAGATCAGAACAAAGTCGTCGGACGTTGAGAAGCGTCGCAGGTTGCTTGACGATCCACATCGCAAAAGGGACGAAGAGTCTCGAAAGATAAGACTTGCGGCGATTGCGAGACGTACTAAGCTCGTTATGAAAGCAGAGACTAATTATGAGCAGTTGCTAATCTTGCATGCTCACCTCGAGGTTTTAAAGTTGCGAACGTATCCGACCTTGCAGTTTAAAACCGCATAGTACTCATGTGTCGAGGAAAAAGATCTCATACGAGTATCGAGAACGTCAGCATTGCGGCTTAATGTTGATTTAATTTTCTCGACATTATTATAATTTATAAAAAACTGTTTTTTTCTGCTGAATAATAAAATTGTTCTATTTATGCATTCATGGAGAAGATTATTAACAGAGTATACCGTGCTCTGAGTATGAAATGTATCCTTAATCAGTTGGTTCACTGAATTGTAGATTTATGTAAATTCATGTGTAATATGTATGATAATGACGATAGTTTCGTATTACGTTTGTCATTGATGCTTATTATTTCGATCTCGATCTTGCGAAAAATTTTATACGTGCAATGAAGGAAAATTATTGGTTCCGAGAAACGGATAAGGAAAGTCGTATTACTGCGTCTGAACATTTCTTAGTAAAAATAAAAAAAAGATACATACTCATACTATATTTAAAGATACAGTTGTTTATTTTGTTTGAAAGCCGCAGAGGGACTGAATTGACCTAATTAATTAAAAATGATGTGAGTCATAATTGGAACTTATATAGATTTTGGTGACCTTAGAAATAATTTTAAAAAATAGTGTTTTCTGAAAAAAAAATTTTAACGCCGATATTCATTGTTGATTTTTATATTTAAAACCGTTTTAAATATAATCTTACGACGTCATAAGTAAGTCACAGATCCGTATTAACATCTTAAAATATTACTTAAGATGGTCTTAAAATAAAAATGAACTATGAAGACGGGCCTTTATCTAATAAGATTTAGAAGCAATACATTACATCAATACTTTATTTGTGTTTTTCAAATAGCTTTGTATTATATAATATATTAGAAATGTATAATTGAACAACTAGAAAAATTTTTAAAGAAATTAAAATTACTAGCAAAAGTTTTAGTAAGTCCAAAAATCCATATGTTCCTTTAGCGTTACAAAAAATATGTGTACCTCTGTTACAGTTTAATACTATATTTTTTCTAATATTAAAAAATTTATCGATAAATTTTTCAAAAATAATTAAAATTTTTAATAAAATTTTTAGCTAAAATGTATCTTTTACTTCTTTTCTAAGGGATGATAATTTTTTATAATTTGTTTATATACTATATGTTTGTATTGTAGAATACAGAATACTTGATATTTTATTTTATCGTATTTGTTCGTATCAGCATTATTATTATTTATTACTATTTTCCTAGAAAGAAATCTTGCTACAGAAGCAATCGTGATATCATGCAATATTAACATCACTATCGAAATAAACTATAACCGATATTCTTTCCTTGTCGAAATATTTTATTTAGTGATTAGAGAGCTATCGCGAGATAAATCACGACAGATGTTATTGGCAAGACCACATGATAACGATATTATAACCAGGACTGAACATGTATTTGAAATACTTTTATTTGAAAAACAGTATTTGTAAGATTGTATTCTGTACAATTGTATTCTGTATTTTGTATTTCAACGGAGCATATGAAAATATTACGTATTTTTTTTATTTAAAATCGAAAGTTTTTTGTATTTTGTAATTCAAATAATAAGATTGCTCAATTGTCAATCTTAATATTTGAAATACAAGATACAAGATACAAAATACGAAATACATTTGTGTTGCAAATACTGTGTTTTAAATAAAAGTATTTCAAATACATGCCTAATCCTAATTATAACATTGGGATTTTTACTTTCCACAATGCAAAATCATGAATTGTCGTCCACTATTTGCAATGATCTAAAATACTTTTTCCTCTAACGGTTCGTCTGCCACGAAGGATATTCCAATTTGGCACATGCTAAGATATATACAGATAGATAGTGAATCATGATATTACATGCTGATCATCAATCAGGCACGCATTTATAGTGTCTTCACATCAACATTCGTGCTTCCGTGAGTTGTATAATGATTTATCGATAAGAATCTACATCAACAAAAAACAAAAAATAATTCATTACTCTTACATTTATATAATCCGTTTGAAAAACTGATAGGTAGACTATAAATATTATTTTGCAGTTATTTTAAATTATCACTCTCTTGTTATGAAAATGAACACTGCGCAAAAGACTGTCGTGTCACAGACACGAAAATTACTCACTATGTAAATAAAGGAAATAGACATTGCAATAAATTTTATTATTGAAAATGAGTTTGACGTTAAAAATTTAGAGTAAGCTGTAATTATCAATCTTTAACTTTATTAAACATTCACATAATTTCAGAATTCTGAAGACTAAAATTTAAAAAAATAATTTAAAATGAATTAAATTAATTTCTCAATGTCTTTATCGCGGAAGATTGTTATCTCTGTTTACAGGTTTTCATTAAAGTAACAATTGATTATTATCAATTGCTATTTTAATGAAAACTTTTTTGTTTACATAATGCAATTTCATGTTACTTGGCAGACAACCAATTAACTGCACTTTCGTATTGATAAATTTATTTTTTAATAGATTATTCTTTATAAACTCATGCAGTAACACTATATACGTATATATACAATGGCGTGCAAAAATTTCCAGCCAATGATATTTTGTACTTTAATTTATAAAAAGAAGCCTGATAAAATTTTAATCATTATCAAATGTGTTAGTATAAGATTTTGTTACCCACATCTTGTACTGATACCCGATGATTAAAATTTTGTCAGGCTTTTTTTATATAAATTAGAATATATACAAAATGTCACTGACCGAAAACTTTTGCACGTCACTGTATATATATATATAAAGCAATCATGTTAATATTATTTATATCTCGCGGTTCAGAGATTACATACTTATCGAGTGCCATTGTAGCGATAAAACATAAGCGTGAACATTACATGGTTATTTATTCAGCTTTTATTGATCTATTAAGAAAAAAAGAGAAGAAAAGAACTGAACCATCGTCGTAATGATAACGGGGGAATTACTGTCCAGTACTTTCCTTGTGTCAACGAAGATCCACGCTGTTTTAACTTCGCGATGTGCATTTTAACATGACAATGCGTGTTTGCGTGTGTCGCATCTTCGAAGAGCGAAGGACGCGAATTCGCCAAACAAAACCGAGGACATGGGTTAAACTTGAAACGAGGAGGCAAACGAGGACCGGACTGATGGAAAAATATCGCTTCAAGGTTTCCCATCCATACGATAATGGATAAGGAACCCATCCTGGAAAATTACCGAGAATGTTAACGACCGCAGTCGAGCCAAGTCCGACCGAGGATTCAGCGATATCTAGCTCCTATAGCATTTTTTATGAACAGAGTGATATTTCTCTCATCAGAAACCGGAATAATTTTTTTTTATTACAAATTAATTAAATGCTATAACATTTCTTTTTCTTGACATCTGAAATTGAAATATTACTTGTTAAATATTATTTGTTAATTACAATTATTTTAATTAATAAGACTATTTGTTACCTTTATTAGATATTTCTGATTACAAAAATTATTAATATATGTCCCAATAAATTTGTGTTACAGTTAAATAAAGCTTATTTTAATTTGTGACTATGTATGATGGGACTTATAAACCATACAATGTCGCTAAAATTAAGTTAAATCAAAATCAAAATTGAGATCGAAAAATAGATTATTTATTTAATTTCCTATACTTTAGATAAAACAAACTCTAAATACGTTATATTTTTATTACATCGCCGTATAATTAACATACAAATATAATACTTAATAAATTGACATAAAAGTAATTAATCTTCAACATTACAAAATGATTCATAAGGTTTAGATTTAGTTTTTGATAAAAAATAACGCTATATGATTCTTGGATGCTTTTCAAGACACATCCTGTATATTATAAGGTTCCAAAAGCAATATAATCCAAGCTCGAAATTATATCGCTTTTGGGATTTAAAGAAAAATTATGTCTGTTGACGTATATATATACTTGCACTTGATAATAATAATTTTCAAAACACTGTAGCACTGGGACAAAAATCTGTCTTTTCCTGAAGGGAGATACGCGACGAGGCTTGAAAGTGCCATTGTCGCGGGAGAGGCGAGAAATCGAATAGATAATGAACGATGGCGTCATTACGCGAAAC
Source organism: Mycetomoellerius zeteki (assembly GCF_001594055.1). Taxonomy (NCBI): domain Eukaryota; kingdom Metazoa; phylum Arthropoda; class Insecta; order Hymenoptera; family Formicidae; genus Mycetomoellerius; species Mycetomoellerius zeteki. The sequence continues at coordinate 649,050 of NW_017257391.1, read as the reverse complement.
GAACGAAGAAAGAACGACGACGGGGATCGCGAAGCGATAGAGAAGAAGAGAGGAGGAAAACGAGCGAAACTCCTTCCCCCTACTTCTCTTTCGCGAGCTGAAGTACGAGGAAGAAAAAGACGCATCTATATAAGGACGTACTTAGACCGCTACTCCGGACGGTCTTGACAAGTCGTCGCCGATCATCTGTCTGCGGCCTCACCTGGACTCTGCCTTATCTTCTAGATTTCGCTGATTTTTTGAGGGAAAATCGTATATCATAATCCGCAAAGTGCCATCATCAAGATGCTGCACAGATTCGCGGTACTAGCGATTTTCGCGGTGGCGACTGCGTCCGCTGGGAATTCGCCACGAGTGTGTAAGTACTTTATGCAAATTAAGGGTCTGAGTACAAGAATTGTAATAACGGTCGTAACGCTTACTTAGAGACTTAAGTTGTAGACGTAAGTAACGCACAAGATTTGGCGTATGACGTACGACTTTTCTGTTGGAGAACATGGCAATAAGTCATACGTCATACGCCAAAGTTTGTGCGTTACTTACGTCTACAACTTAAGTCTCTAAATAAGCGTTATGACAATTCTTGTGCTCAGACCCTAACTAATAATTCAAAAGTATATCAAAAATATACATTACATCAATTATCTGAATAAATAAGAATTTTTAAACTGTTTATTTTCTCCGATTATATTTGTAAATTTGAATATCAAGCATGATCTATACTTCTCATATTTAATCATAAAATTTTTTTGTAGAATAATTAATAAAAATTTAAGAGCTATTGTATATTTTTTAACTCCCATAATTACATAACCATAAAATTTAAATGCTTGAGTTTAATTGTTAGACTTTTAACATAAATATATCCTAAACTACTATAAATAAAATCAAAGATGCATAATATGATATGACATGCAATATTCGTGTTATGTTTAGTCACAATGTGCATCCCGGAGAAATATTCAAAGGAATGTGTGAAAATGATGGAAGAGTCAGCAAGCAAAGGTTTTCCGATATCATGCATTTCCGGACGCGATCGATATGACTGTATCGAAAGAGTCGGCAGGAAGGAAGCAGACATCGTAGCTGTAGATCCAGAGGACATGTACCTTGCAGCGAAAAATAAATTGGCTGAAAAGGCTGGATACAGTATCGTTGAGCAGGTAATATATTCAACACAATACTCCGAAATTTATTATATTCAAGAAATAAATTTTTAATCATTTAAATCTGGCATAGTTAGAAGAAACAAACTTAAAATAAACTAGAGAAATAAAAAGGAAATGCGATCAAAATTTAAATGTAAAAAAACTAAAAAATGCAATTCTTTTTGCCGATAAATATTATTTCTAAAATGAAAAGAAATTATAATAAAAAATTAGAAATAGTATCATGTAAATGTATAATTTGCATTGTAAAAATATATTTTTAAAAAATTATTGGATTATTTAAAGAAAAAAAACTATTTTTAAAAAATATTATTTGTTAACTTAAAATATTTTGCAGATATAATTTTGTGATCCTTCGAGAATAAGATATTTAATCAGTTATAACTCGAAATTAGACTGATAAAAATAAATTAAATAAGAAAAATAATCCTATTTTCAGTCGAAATATATTTATGCAAAAATTTGGCAAATACATTTTTTGTTCTAAAACTGCAAGTCGATTGAATGTTCGATATTTAGTTTAGAATATAATTTATGATATAAATTGTTGAGAAAAATATGTTTTTTTTTCTGTAGGTGAGGACGAAGGAAGAACCTGATGCGATATATCGTTACGAAGCGGTAGCCGTAATACACAAGGACTTGGACATTAATAACGTTCAGGGCTTGAAAGGTCTTAAGTCCTGCCACACTGGTGTGGGCCGTAATGTCGGCTACAAAATTCCCATCACGAAGCTCACCGCGATGGGCGTGTTGACTGACATCAACAACCCGGAATATTCCGCTCGCGAGAATGAACTTCGCGCTCTAAGCACACTCTTCGACAAAGGTTGCTTGGTGGGCACATGGTCACCCGATCCTACCATCAATCAGAGGCTCAGTAAGTGGCAGTAATCTTCGAAATTTGCGGCGATTGTGTCATATAGGTGCAGCAAACAATATCATCAATTGAAATAACGCGTATACTTAGATCGACTCGCTTCTTTCGAGACACTAATTTTCTTGTGTTTATTTGAAGTCAATTTGCAATCGTGCGAGTTAAGGTGACCGTGGCTCAACAAACTGCGCTGCGAATGAAGGCGTTACGTTAAGTAGAAAGTAAAATTACGTTGCGTAACTATTTCTTCTGATTGCAGTTGACTTTTCTCTTCCACATATGGCGAAATAATTAAAGTATACATATTGATAGATGCGTCGAGTTTTATTCAATATTTATTTTTATCTTTATGAAACTTGACACATATTTAGAATTCGTGGATTTTATAAATAAATATTCTACTTAAAAAAATACTTTTTAAAAAATATTAAAAAGGCTAATCGAGAAAAATGGAATTAATTTTTTAATTAGATATTTTATAAACATTTGACTATTACTATGATATTGTAGTTGAAGAGAACTTAATTAAGTTCACGTCCTGCACATTAAATTTATTTGAAATATATACTATTAATTAAAGCAAGAGTTACATTTTTTACATGTTGTCCTATTTATTCTACCTGTGTTATTTTACTATTACTTTCGTTCTTTCAGAGGAGACGTACAGCAACATGTGTGCTCTATGCGAGAAACCAAATGTGTGCGATTATCCGGACATATACTCTGGATACGAGGGAGCTCTACGTTGTCTGGCTCACAACGGCGGCGACGTCGCTTGGACGAAAGTCATCTATGTGAAACGTTTCTTCGGTCTGCCCGTCGGAGTTACTCCGGCAATGTCAACATCCGAAAACCCGGCTGATTTTCGGTACTTCTGCCCAGACGGCAGCAAAGTGCCTATCGACGCAGATACGAAACCATGCACGTGGGCTGCCCGACCGTGGCAGGGATACATGACCAATGGGGCTGATGCCAACAATGCGGAAGCAATCCAAAGAGTGCGTGATTTGTTTCCTAAGAATCTATTTTACATGTTTTTAATAATTAATTGAGTGTTACATGCAATAAGAATGAGATTGTCTGAACAAAAGCATTCCTATATTACGTGACGTAGTACCAGAAATTTTAAAAGATGTACATTACAATTTGTGATAAATATTTTATCATTAATTTTAACTTCTAGAAAACAATAATTAATTTTCTCAGATATTAGCAAAAATTCACATTATTAAATAGTTAATTAACATTATTAAATATTACCATAAATTAATTATCATAATAGAAATGAAGTGCACCAAGAATTCTAAAAAAAAAGATTTAATTAAGAAATTATTTTTTTAAATAACATGTTACACTGCATTGAACAGATTGCGATTTAACTTTGGAACGTTTTTCAGGAATTGACGCAGCTGGGTCAGCTTGGCGAAAATGAGAAAGCAGATTGGTGGGAAGATCTCTTGCTTCTCAACGAGAAGACTTTGGCTGTCGCTGCACCGCCAGTATCACCGGATGAGCATTTGCAAAGCGCGAAATACATGGACGTGATCGAGAGGAATTCCGGAGCTCCGGAAAGGAACGCTCGTTGGTGTGTTTGGGACGAAAATGCGTTGAACAAGTGTCGCAACCTCGCTAGAGCCGCTTTCTCCAGGTATAGTCACGAGACACGTAAATGTCAATTTTCAATCAATTTAACTTGGTGTCTCGTTTTGAAACAAATTTAATTTCTTGTCCTATTATCTAAATCTAATTAAAATTAAAATTCGTGTCATAATTGTCTATTATCTAAAATCCAACAATGTTTGCTAATTAAATATCGAGAACGTAAATAAATAAGAGAAACCGATTTTAAGCCTTGATAGAAATTACATTGATTAGATTATGAAAATGCAAACACTCTTATTATACTTTGATATATATATATTATATGTATCATAATCTATATAGAGACGCCAGACCCCGATTTGATTGCATACTGGAAAAAGACGAGACTGAGTGCTTGAAGGCTGTCAGGGATAACGGAGCGGATATCACAGTAATCGACGGTGGATCAGTAAAACGTGCAATTAATGAGTACAACATAAAACCAATCATCGCTGAGACATATGGTGAGGGATCCACGAAACTCAGTGAGCGACCAGCACTTGCTGTTGTCAAGAGTGGCTCCTCTATAAATGGATTAGGTATGATACTGCAATCTATAAACTCCGTAAAATTATGTGATGAAACATATAAGAGCAATTAAAAATAGGAATTAATTTTACATTAATAAAAATATTAATTTAACAAAAATAACGATATCGAGGCAAAATTTTAAGAAAAAATGTGTTATTCGAATGATTAAAAAAAGTTTGCAGAAAAATTTGCTCTACATAAATTTGAAAAAGCCTATACAAATTTCTTTCATGCATAACTGTCAATATTCTCATTCACAGGCGACCTTAAAGACAAACTATCTTGTCACAGCGGTTACGTGGGCGACTTTGCTGGTTACAATGCACCAGCTCGCATACTCAAACTTAACGGCCTTATTAACGAACCTAGCGAAATAAATACCTTCTTCTCTAAATCCTGTGCACCTGGTGCACCTCTCAATTCAAAATCCTGTCAACTGTGTGTTGGTAATATCAAGACCGATGATGATCAGGCAAAAGAAGCAACGAAATGCAGACCTACGAATGCTGAATATTACAACGGCGGAAAAGGAGCACTCAGGTAATGTCATCCCTTTATTATTTTTTGTGCAAACATCTTTAGCTAATTTATATATAAATAAAATAAGAATTACTCGATTTTACTTAAATAAAATAAATTGCGTAAAGTATTTGCGATTTGATAATAAGAATAATATATTTACGGAGAATTTTATTATCTCCAAAGAGACAATATGTTAAAGAAAATGTTTAATTTCTTTCAGATGTTTGAAGGATGGCAAGGGTGACGTTGCGTTCCTACCTTTGACAGCTTTGCAGCAACTCGGTAAACACAATTGTGTTAAATAAATTACACATGTAATTATACTTATGTCTGGACGTTATATATCAAATTATAGATAATGAGAAAGATGCCGCTGGCAAACTCGAAGATTACATCTTGCTCTGTCCAAATGGTGGTCAAGCGCCCATCAACGAATGGGAACGTTGTAATTTAGGTTTGGAGCCACCAAGAATAATTGTTAGCTCAGCCGGGAAAGGTCCGAACGCTCTCGAAGAATTGAAACATGGCATTTTGGCTGCGAGTACATTGTACTCCAAAAATCCGGATCTGCTACGCCTCTTTGGTGCCTGGGGCGACAAGCCCAACGTATTATTCAAGGTAAGGTCATCATTTCCTATTTGGCTAAAATAATAATTATTATTTAATTATAATTAAAGTCTAGTCGAATTTATATTGTGTATCACAAATAGGATATATTAAATCTAATACATTAAATATTGTACTACTATTATAAATGCAAAAATATACTATTATGAATAACAAGAATATACTATATGAAATTATATTTTAGATGAAAAATTCAAAGCTAACAATTTATTATATATAGTGTCATAAGAAATGATTACATCTTCCTTGCAACATGTTGTTTTTCAAATTCGATGCTCATATACAATTAATTTAAATAGCTGTTTATTGTATGAAAAGTAAATGTTATGTCATTATCTTTAGGATGACGTGAAGGAACTAATGTCCATCGATAACACGTGGGACAAGTGGAATCCTTGGGCAGATATTCAACAAGACTACGGCACTCATTAAAACTTGACGATTAAGAATTGAACACTACTTGATAGTTTTTGATTATAGTATGTGATATTGCTACTCTGTTGCTGTTGCTGAAAAATCATTATTAAGTCATAATATATGAATAACCCGAGAGGACTGTTAGATAAATAAAATACTGTCGATAACCTCGCTTATGTTTACGCACTGACAAGTAGCATATTACCGCGATAGAGATTACACATTTCAATGTCATGTCACGACCAATCTTTTAAGGAATAATATTGAGCGTGGAGACTTGAATCACAAACGCTTGCTTCTTTAAATTTTCGATAATAAAAAATATATTTTCTGAGCATGCATGTACATTACATTGCTTCCTACATCATCTTTATAAAATTTTTTTTTAAATATATTTTAAGTATCTTTTTATAAATATTTTCAATATAAGAAAGCAAATTTTTTAAAACGTAAACGCGACCAGCGCGATATAATGAATATAAAATGTATTTGATAACAAAATAAATAACATGTCTAAGCAGCATTCAACAATTATCCAATAAGTGTCCCTTTCTGGCGCTCTTGATCACGATCATGTATATTGCGCTTTGTAAATGCTCTTCCAATGATATTGACGATGTGACAGTCAGAGATTTAATGATCTTTTAATGTGTGAATCTCCTACTCTTCTCATTGAGTAGTAAGAGATCCATTAATGTCCATCGATAGCGGACAAGTAGTATCTTTAACTGGCATTGCGCCTAATTTTTCACAAGACAATCTTCCGAACAATCTTCAGTTTATTGTGAAGAAAATTGGTAACTCTACCGTGTTTGCTACGCATGTATTTCTTGTATATAATATTCGAACCAAAGTCTTTATATTCTACAGTACGTCGTATTATAATCTGCTTCGTAGAATTCAGCATTCTTTCTTCCCATCTAAAAATAAATGAATTGTGAATTAGAGTTTTACGAATTTTAAATTAATTAATTCTTAATTAATTAATTCATTTTAAATTAATTAATACCTAATATCAAGGGCAGTGTTTTCATTATTAATAAATATAAAAATCAATTATGTATATTTACAATTAAAATAGAAATTTAGGTATATCATTTTCAAATTACTTAATTAACTAATTCCAAATTAATTAATTAATTTATTTCAAATTAATAAATTTCTTCTTGCAGATTGTGCCAAATTATATTTTCTTTACTGCAAGATTAATATGTTTGTTGTTTAAGAAAAATGTTACGAGTATATCCGTTGAAGACAAAAAGCGGGAATCTATTTTGCACATTCGCTAATCTTTTTCTTACTCCATGAGCGATTGTTTGTTTCTCCAAACTTGGTACCATTCTTGATTCACGTTAACATCGCTTAAATATACAATACGAAGCGACAACTCTATTGCAGCTATTGCTATTATATACGCCGGAGTTTCACACAAGTTTTCATCTAGCATAGATGAATCGATCTGTAAAAAAAGATTATCTATTTCTGTGTACAGTTTGTGTATTAAAAATTGAATCGCTATATAGTTCTTGTGTTTATAACTACCATATAACTACCGCAAAAGTAGATACACGCGATATCACTCGGCTTAATAATATTACATTGACTGTCTTGATTTACATTCAATATATAATATGAAAGCAACGAGAACGGATCAGCGAATCGTGTGTTGAATTTAACGGCGCAGAGAATCTTCTTCTCATATTTTAACAAATGTTTTTCTTGATTACTGTATAAATCTTTCGCCAATTCCAGAATTACAGTCGCCTAAAAAAGATTACTTTATTCCATTAGATATTTAACAAATTTATATTAAAATTGTAATATTATATATTTTAATCAACTAGTTATGTGGCAACATTCTCTTTTAATCTTTCCTGTGGACGAAAAGTTTTATTACCGATGGTATTTTATCACTAGGTGCATCTTGCTTGAGAATTATCCAAAGACACGCTAAACCCATTAATTGTATATCATTAGTTTTCACATGAATTCGATCAATAGCTACATTGAATAGCTTGACAGTCTGATAAATGACATGCGATGAATAATAGCAGTGTACCTGAAAGTGACTGTAATTATACGTACAACAGAGATCGAGATTGATATAATTTTGATAAATACGTTTTGTTGTTCTATGTAATCTAAGTAATAAAAGACATCTAAATGGCTTGTTCTTGTCATTAATAGAGATAAAAACTATTTTTGTAAATTTACAATTTTAACACAAATATTTATATCACTTTCCAATTTTTAACACTACATTAATTCGTAAAGGATACGTCCCGTTTGAGCATTCGTAAAGAACATCTGGATACGAATTCGCACTAAATGTTTTTAATGTTTTATATCTCTTTTAAAAGTTAAAAACGAAATTGAAGTAAAACCTATGTTTTTCAATGTAAAACTTTTGAACCAATCGATTGGCAACATTGAATTTTCGAAAAACAAAATGTTATTCATTCAAAACTGCGTGTTAAGTAAAATCAAAATTCACAAATTGGAAATTTTTCCTGGTGCGAATCCGCACCCAGGTGTCACTTACGGGTTAACATCAAAAATGTCCGTAACTATACTACATTACACTTACGCCAAGACGAATAATATATCCTACGACGATTCTCCTCTGTTCTGCGTTTACATTTTCACGCAGAAAATGAGAGGAAAGCCTCGGAGCGTTATCATCCCTCTTATGTTCCGTCTCTGATATGTCTTCCAAGTAATCACGTTCGTACGGTGTTTCGCAAATAACATCAAACTCGTTCTCCTTCTTAATCGCTAATTTTCGTGTCATTACACATTTTTCGTAATGCACCTTTTTGATAAAACCATTGTTAAATATCACAACGAGTGAATGATATAAGATAATTTATTTATAATATATTTATATTAATACTGAAACTTTATAGCAATACTGAAACTATAGCAACAAGCCTGACAATGAGTAATTGCAAGCCTATTCTAAAAGCATATTTAATTTGCATTTTAATCTAATATCAATTTGTACTTAAAAAATCACGACGCTAATCTTTTAACAGCATGAACATATATTGTTATGCTGTTTATACATATTACATTTATTTTACCTTTGTTGGAGTTAATGGCAGGAAGAAAGAGCCATCTGAAGGTGTTACGCTGTTAGAGCTATAAAGTGGTGTAGCGCCTAATAGATTATTATTGTCATCGTTCTCAGAAATAAAGTTTCTAAAAAAGAGAGATGTTTGCAACAATTTAAGACTCGGCAAAGCGTGTTCCGCGTGCTTGCTTTACCGTAATTTATTATAGAAACAAATTTATATATTAATTAATAATTAAATAATATATGATAATGAAAGAGATTAATTTTATTTTATTTTTAGGTTTTTTATGATTTACCTCTTGTTAGTATCATTTTGTGCTGTTAAAGGTAACTTATTTTGCAGAAATATCTCAATCTCATTTGATATCTGCTGAAGTGCATTCTTCAAAGAATCGACATTTTGGACTTGTTGAATACCTTCATTCAGATTTTTCGCATGATTTTGTGATATCTTAGGTTGCAAATTCATCGATCCAGTAATAGAATTCTTTTGCAAGTTGGTTCTGGAATTAATTTTATTGATACCAACCAATGAAAGAGTTTTATTATTTAAATTTGTATTAGCCATCATATTTTTGGGCACGGTACCAGCTGAAAAGATTTACAAGTAAAAGAAAATTTTTCTTCGCGTAATTAATATAAGCGCATACATATTTTTCTTATACTCTCTTAAAATATACTTACTACATGATTTCCTCATTTTATCTTTCCACATTTGAATACTAGAAAAAGTTCGTCTTTTAACATCATCTGTAAGATGTTTAATTTTTTTAATATTGGGTAATTGAACAACACTGCTTTGTACATATTGCAACGAAATTCCTCTGCTTTCGGAATGCGCTCTGAATAAAACATAATCAATTAATGTCATGATAAATATAGCATAAAATATAAAAATAGTCATTAATAAAACAAGTATACATATATAAGTAGACGTTAATTAAAAAATAGTGTAATATTTGTATATTAATTTTTGCTCCTTTAACAACAAAGCGAACTGTTTTATAAATAGCATATTATTTTATATATTATTTTCAATTAACATTTTTGTATCAATATTCCAAGGGCTAAATTTATAGCATAAAATAAGAAGAAAGAACGTTTTTCGTTGTGTATTTGATTGGTTTGAATTATGAAAAACTGAAAACAGTGTTATAAAGTTTTATAAAAAGCACAGAGAATATAGAAAAAAAACATTATATTTTGCTTTATAACAGAAGAGAAGATATAAACAAGTGTAAACATAAAGTTAGATGTAATATAGCAAAATATGAATATCATCTTTAATTTTTTATAATTTAGGAGATAAAATTTATACAATTATCCATGCGATATGTTTTTGTTCTGTATTTTAAAGTAAATAATATATAAATAAATTATACATTATACTCTCTATGTGTATAAAAAAACATATATTTATTGAAAATTTGTTTACTTATACATATAGTTACCTTCGATTGTTAAATAAATTGCTGTTCATGTTGATTTTATCTAAAAGAGCATTTTGCCGACAGTTACTTGAAGAACGTGCTCTAATAAAAAAAAACAATTTTTTTACATTATCTCATTAAGATTTTTTTATTTTATATGTACTATATATATAGGATTGCCCCGAACATTTCACAGCCAGATTTCGACATTTTATTAGAAATTTAATTCTTTACAACTCTCGTTTTGATATTTTTTGTTAAAAAGTGCATACATTCCCTTTTATTTATAAAAATGTATAAAATAATTATTATTTCATACAGAGGTTTTTGAACGATAATTTCGTAACGAAGCGCATTTTTCAATGCACGTTTATAGGAAATTTTTTATTCAAAATTGAATTTCCTATAAAATTTCAAAGTTTGGCTGAAACGTTCGGAGCCACACTGTATGTAAATATATATATATTGTTAATATATACATATTGTTAGAAAGAAGCATCAAGTTTAATCTTTAAGTTTTTACAACGGAACTAATTTTCTGCAAAACATCTTTCTTACCTGCGTGAAATATATAAATCAGAATTAAGTTTCTCGACTTTGTTAGTTGATTCGATTGTTTTTTTGAGTACTTCGTTATCTTGCCTTTCTCTTATCTCTTTTTTACGTACGTCTTTTCTCACACGAGACCGTGATCGACCACTTTCATTGCTATCGTCGGAATAAATCTGAAATTTTCCTCTGCTGATGGAAGAGTACTGTTGCACCATCGTCGTATTACAAACTGCATTATTTTCTGTATTTCTCAGTAACAATCCTTTCTTCTTTTCGCTGTTCTTGAATTCGTAGGATTTGCTATTTTTCGTTGTGTATATATTTTTCTCGTTCATAATTGTGTTATATTTCGTGTTAGAGTTCAATTCTGCCGTCTGAGGAATCTTCACCGACGTGATTAGGTGTCTAGAAAAACATACGTGAATTAATTTATCATTAATCAATAATTAATAATAATTAATATAATATTTCTAATAAGATAAATATTCCAGTGACCAGACATATACCTATGTCCGGACACATACATAAGATTTATTATTATTAATTTCAAATGCTTTTTTTATTACATATTATAATTTAAATGTATTTTAAGATTATTTTAAAAACGTTTGAGATTAATAATAATATAAACAAATATAAAGTTTTGTGTAAATGTCCAGACATAGGTACGTGTCCGATCATTGACATTTACCTTATATTTCATATTTGTGGTATATGATATGGAGAGATAAAAGTGATAGTAATGTAAATCACTTTTCTAAATCTATCAACTTGAAGTTATTAGTCTACTGAAGCAAATATTGAAAAAATCTTTTATTTCTCAAAATCATAATTAAGTGACACCAATATGGCTTTCACCTCTCTATATGTTTCAAATAATATCATAAACTGTGTAATGTAGGTATATAATTTATAATAACTACACGTATTAAATATATGTTAGAATATTATATTTTAATTATATCAAATACTTTAATTATATTATTAATCTGATGATAAAAATTAAAATATCACAAATATTCGGTGGAAAGACTCACTCAAGATATAACGCGTGATGTTGTTCGTTGATGACTCGCGAATGACTGCCAGGGAAATCAGCAAATCCTAGGAGTTTTTGCCTCGACTGTTTATACTTAAGTCGTCCTACCGATGTAAATAAAGCTACATGAGATAGCAAACACAACACGAAGAATTCAAAATTCGAAATAATTTATCCGCTACTTATTTTGCATCTATAAACCAGGAAAAATAGAAGACGGACATCAGTATAATGAAAAACGTTAATTTTAAACATCTAGGGGCTTTGTCAGGTTTTATTAAATAAGTTATAATATTCTAGCGACGTAGCATTCGCTCTTATTTACACTTTCAGTTTACACCCGCGGCTTATTCACTTTTTTCTTGATTCGATTGAAAAAGCTCATGAAAATAACGCGTTCTATAACACAGATGAGACAGCTGATGAACACCGCGGCGATTATAAAAAGTAACAGTGGCACAATATCGCCCATCTCGACCGATTTCCATGATGATTTTGCCTGCGATCAAAGATAAATGTATCAGCCTATCGGATAATAATTCAGCAAAATTTATAACTCGTACAGCACAAAAATTTACAGCAGCATTGCTGCAATATTTGCAATGTTGCTACAATATTTCTGAATGATCTATACAGTATGAGAAGAATACGTACACTCTCTCCGCTTAGTTGAACCGACCATTGTGTCTCCAGCAATCGCTGCAGGATCCCGTTGTCTCTCAGAAGAAGAATACTGCAACAAATAAAACGAAAATCTTTTTATTAGAACAACTTTTAATCATTCTAATTCATGTTAATAAAGCTTGCACGCACTTTGCGTTAATGATACCACGATACGGGCTGTTTGATCGCAAAGCCATTGCTATGGTAGACTGCGTGATGACATCCAATGGCTCCAATTTGCAATCAACTTTTTGCTGTAGCAACATTGCCATACTATCCAATGTCATAAAGGCATATTTGTCGTCCTTACAAACGCGTTCTAAGCCGTCCAAGTAATTACTCGGTAAATTAGTTTCCTTCATTAGTAATTCATCGAACAGCACGTTCATTATTTTATCCGATGTATTCTGTCATAATAAAATTATCATAAATCAATGTATCGTACATGAAGCTTTTCTTAAATATAATTTTTGTTAAAAGGGGCTAGAGAGAAAGAAAAGAGATTAATTCGTTTTTAGAAAAATTCACAAAAACGTATAAATTAATACTTTATATAATCTTATATATGAATAGAAAACATATTTAATTATAAAATATACTGTTACCGTATTTTTACTTCAAACATGTAATGTACTTTTTTTCTGATCTCTGATTTTATGGCAAAGATAATCTGAGAATTATTTTAAGCACCTGAAAAAAACTAAAATCTGCCGAGTCTCTGACCACGCCGAAACGATAGGTCTTATCTTTCAAAAGACCATCCATAGTCGTGAAGGGCATGATAAATGTTTTAACAGCAAGGAAACTAATCAAGGCAGCGGAATACGCGGCTACAATCACGACAGCCGATAGATGAATTATAAAATGCACAATTCTCACAGGATCCAGTGTCGATTGTTTCATACCTGATATTATTTTTCATAAAAACATAGCGGTCATATATTTAAAAAAAATTAGTATACTAAAAAAAGTGCAAGCACTCGAGCAGGGGTTGGCGCGTAAAAGTTGAAGTTACCTTGATTGCAAAACGCTCCTGTGACAAAAAACAAAATTTCTGTAAATCTCAAACGGTTGTTATTTCGAAGATATGGAGATGTTACTGCAAATAATCTCTGAATGAGCACAATCGTTCCGCTCGCAAGTACAATGAAAAAAGCGATGACACGCCAGATATTTGTGGAGAAAGGTGCCGTGTAGGCATTCCATTTTACATCAGACGATGCAGGCCTTTTAATATACGCACGGCATCTTAAAACAGAAGGAATATAAATAATAGACAATAAGAATCTCATTTTTAGACATGTGAGAACACAATCTAGAAGATAAACTAGAAGCCTATATCGATCGAAGCTAGATCTTTAATGCTTTAAATAATTTTTAATGTGAATTATATATATGCTATAACTTGCATATTTGTAGTCCTTCAAACTGCGAATTTGGTTTTCCGGACTTATAAACGCAATTAAACTACTGGAATAATACGAATTAAATTAATTGATAATTTTGATGCACGGCATATTAGAAAGATATCAATGTGCTGAAAAACTGTAAATAAGCCTCGGTAATCTAATGACTTAGGATGCTCTTACAGAATACAAGAGATCCGGGTTCGACTTCCAGTCGAGGTAATATTTTTCGCAATAAATTTATTTACAGTTTTTCAGCACATTAACATCTTGCTAATATGATGCCTTGTATCAAAATTGTCAATTAATTAATTCGTATTATTCCAGTAGTTTAATTGCATTTATAAGACTGCGTTCCCATGGAGAAAGAAACAGCGGAACGGAATCAGAATGGAATATTAACAGAAAAGAGATCAGATGAGGATATCTCTTTTCTATCAATATTCCGTTCTGATTCCGTGCCGCTATTTCTTTCTCCATAGGGACTCAGCTTAAGTCCGGAAAACCAAATTCAGCGCACAGTTTGGAGGACTACAAATATGATATTTATGCAAGTTATAGCATATATATAATTCACAATAAAAATTATTTAAAGCATTAAAGATCTAGCTTCGACCGGTATAGGCTTCTAGTTTATCGATAAATAATGGATTTTAATTTTGTTAAGCCCATTCCACAATTGCGTAAGTGTAGTTATAAGTGGTTGTAGTTGTAAGAATTGACTAATGACAATCGAATATTTTCCTCATATTTAATTGTGATTGATTAAGTCTTACAACTACAATCACTTACAACTACTCTTACGTAATTGTAGAATGGGTTTTACCTGACTTACATGATCTGGCTCATAAACTCGCGAGTACATTTATTTTTAATGAACTCGACACAATCTAATAGACTTTCTATAATAAGCCATTACCTAAGTTTTAAGTTTTTCAGCCGTAAGAAATTGACCAATCGCAGTCGAATGTGAGAAAAATAATCGACCATGATCAATTTCTTACAGTTTAAAGGTGAACGTACATATGGTAGAAGTAGAAGTAAGCAGTAAGCAGTAAGCAATGAGACCGCCATCTTTCATATGTATAGATATACTGGCAATGTTAATTGCCTACTTCATACGTCTTACTGCTTGCTGCTTACTTCTACTTCTACGTGCGTTCACCTTAAGACTTAAAGCTTAGGAAATGATTTGTTGTAGAAAGTCCATAACGTATCTAATAAACAGTTAAAAGCTGTCATTATACGCAATGTTACATTTGATCTTTTTACATCATGATCTAATATGTCAGTGACTACGTTTACACGTGCATTTAGGCCGCGGCCTATACAATAGACGTCCTTGTTTATCCTGTATATTAAACAAAGACACCTATCGTATAGATCGCGGACTAAACGCACGGTGTAAACGTAGCCACTGACATGTCAGTTACATTTAGTCTTTTTACATCATGATCTGACATGTCAGTGACATCTTACATATAAACTCATGAGTACATTTGTTTTTAATGAACTTAACACAATTTAAAGTATTTAAATAAATACGTATTAAATTTAATACGTCTGTCTATGAACCAACTAATAAATGTCCTTTAAAACCTTATCAATTTCGCACATATTTTAATGTTTTGCGTGTTCTGATGCTTACTACAGATACAGTGTTTTAAACTACCTGAGAAAAATGTTATATAATGGACATATTATATATATAATTATATATAAACTATGTCAATTTATTTTTTCCCGAGTAAATATCAGATATCTCAAGTTTGTTACTAGAATTTTGTTCGATTAAATTTAGATTTCTATATGTATCTCATTTAGAATTTTTGAAGAGAGAATATACTACTTGGTTGTGTAAATAGGCAATGTAAAACTGATAGCATCTAATCTATCCGAGGTCATCATAAACTCCGTCGCCGCAAAGTCAACGTCGTTGTTCATTAACATCCCGATCGCACCCGTACACGAGCCGTCTGGTAAACACATGCCCCACGATTTGGCTTCCTTGTAGGTGAATCTGTAGCACATTTGGAGATAAAATCAGTTTTTATGATCAGTAATTCTGTCGCAGCATGTATAAGAAAGGAGTAAACAATTATTTCCAAATGACAATTGTATGTCTTTTCCGAAGGAACTTCACAGCAAAAAAACTGTCAAAATCAAAATTAAATAACCAGAAAATCATGTCAAAATTATTGATAATCTTTTTTGAACAACAATAGTTATTGCAATTCCAGAGCAAAAGGAAGAAAGAAAAATCTAGGATGAAGGAGCTATAAGTCATGTTACGCAACCTTGCTCCAAAATGGATTATTTCGAAAAGAATCAGAATAACAATGTAACCTTGTTAAGATATATTATCATTTTTATCGAACTTAATAATAAGTACTTAAATAACGAACAAAAAAAACGATTATATTTTATTTGTTGCATTATCAATTAAATATTAATTTAAGGAATTATTATATATTGTTATTATTTATAAAACGAATTATATGCTATAGTGATGTCTACTATATCTTATTTTATTTGTTGCATAAAATACGCTAATTTAAAATCGATCGTTCTTTACATCGAATATTATGGTTTGTTTTGATGAAGAAGATCTTTTATATTATTTAATGAATCTTATGATATAATTAGGTTTTATCCATCATATAATCCAAGAACATATTCGGAAAGACGTCGAAGAAGTGGCGATGGACGAAAAAGAGAGATCTTTGAGGAAAAAGCGGCGGCTAGTGAGGACGAATATTTTCGAAGAGAGACCGCGAGACAATTGAAAGAGCTTAGAGAAAAGCAAAATCAAATTAAAGAAGAGAAAAAAAATAAAAAGAAAAATGATAAAGCAGCGGAAAAAGACATAAAGCAAAAAAAACCTGATCAAGTTGATAAAACCAAAAAAAAACCGGATAGAAAGTGATAAAATACGAAAAACTAATACAATACAGTATAATATATTACAATTATTAACTTGTGAATAAATTATATATTTTTATTTGGAAATTGTTATATAGTATAATCGTTAAGTTTTAATAGCGCTTATTTTATATAATATAGTAACTTAATAACAGAGCGTATTTTATATAATATAATAACTTCTCTCACGCATCCAATATAATTTTTATATGTTATCTGATAATATACTTACGTGCAATTTAATGCCTCCTGCAATAGCAGTATTACTTCTCCAAAAAAACCACTTATTTTCGTTATTTCATTTCGTTCATTGCGATGAAGCAAACTGATAGGAGGGTCCTATACGCATAAAATTATTATGCCAAAAATTAAGGTGCTTTAAGAATCATAAATATAATTCTGTTTTCAAAAGTGTTATATAAAAGAACGCAAAGTAATAAGTGATTAACAAAAATACTTTTCAAAGCATTATTATATCGTGTGTAATACAGAACAAGAAAAATTCATAAAGGCTTATCTCTATTAACAATGTTTTGAAAAGTGCTTTTGTTAACAACCATTATTTTGCGTTACGTCATTATCATCTTCACCTTTTTGAAGGTGATAAAAGTTATTTTACTAATTATCAATAATTTAAATATTATTATTTCTTTTTTAATAAATAGTTAACCACTAATTGCACGTTTGATTAATATAAATATCATTATAACCCTTATGTGAAAAATAGGATGAGCGACCTTACGTGGATTGATGTAACGCGTATATTCTGGCCGAAAAGATTGTTCCTTCTTAAAAATAGGCCATGCTTAGGACCCTTCAGACCATTCCTTACATCCCATATACCAAACTGTGACGATCTTAGCTCTCTTCCTTTATCAACTTGATAAACTTCAGTGATGATTTCTCTGCCGGTTACGTTGGCGCTACTCTGAATCACCATGAACTTACAATCAAACGGTACGTAAATCTCAAAGAAGAAGTCTTCGAATTTGGTCTCGTTATTGAAGAATATCATCCAAGTGGGATAAGCCATCGTGATCCATGTTGCAATCTGCTACATTTTAGTAAATAAACATTCATGCCAATTCGCTTAGAGAAATTTTCCAGGCTTTGCTTTATGAGAATGCGATAATAAGAAAGTAGTATTTCGCGTTTTGAAAAAAAAATTTTCGAATCTTTAAAAATATTTTGAAAATTTACATGAAAATAAACCTTTGTGTCAAATGTTCTTAATTCGTACATTTATATATATATATATATATATATTTATATTTTATATATTTATATATATTTATATATTTATTACATATTTATTACAATAAAAATTTAAAAAAAAAGCTTTCCTATATTTTTATGTGCATTAAAAATTTTTTAAGACTAATAATAGAAATAATATTATATATATCGCAATAACTGAATAACGAATTAAGTCTCATTAGTATTCTTTAAACTTTTAAAAAATAATTACATGAGCAAAACCATCCCTTGTATCTTCATGGTCGTTAAACAGAACGAACAAAGGTCTCTTGATGTGAAAATAACTTTGCCCAACCTGCAAACAATCAAATGTCTTCTTCTTTGATAAGAGATAAATGCATCATTTATGACAAAATAATCTTGCTACTTATTATATAGCTCTTTATTACAAAAGAACATTTCTCTTTGTTGAATAATTAAATATTACTGATTGCAGAAGAAAGGCAAATCTCTTTTCTCTTTAAATGCTCACTCGTGTGCTGAACATATGAAAATCCATGAAAGTGGTGCGTATTTGATGGGTCACGCTCAGGTATCTTTGAAGAGCCAGCAAGTGTTCATTTTCTATAAGTCCTGCAAAGTGCAAGTTTTCAATATATGAAAAATCGATTGCACTAGCATGCCAAAAATTATTCTGATTGACGCCATATTCTGCTTTCGCATTGTTCTCACCTTGTGTTTCAACAAGATTCGGATTGCTGTGCAAAAATACAATGCACGTGTTATTGAAGTAGTCACGGATACTCTTGATCAGACCCTCGTACACATAAACTGGCCTGATTAGTTGACTCCACGTGAAATCGAATACAAAGACGATCAGGCCTATAATGATCAAGCATAAATCGGGCTTACAAAACATCCTTCCTCGTGCAACTGTGTAAATCGATGATCATTCGACAACAGGGATTTAACCGATTTTACGAGTCAGCTCGACGATCAGGTTGAACACAATACACAAAAATCCCGGATTCGATACATTTAGTTACATTCACATTGCGTTCTTTGTAAAAATTACAGTGAAAAAAGTCAATTTCATTTAAATGTCAGATAGGGACTCACAACATTACCCGACCGTTGTGCATGTTAGAACGTAATAATAAAGTTTTATTTGCGCTTCGATCGCATGCCTGATCGCATTTCCAGATCGGATCAAGAACTTTTTTATATGATTGAGTCCGTAATAATTGTACAATATTCCGCGGATTAAAATGATTTCGTAGAATGATTGATTCGAACGCGGCGTAAAGGTTCACTCGACTGCGCTTGTATACGACAAAATCGAAACTATTGCTGCATTGCCAAGAACAAAACCATTTTCTTAAGTAAACACGATCGCCTGATACGCACGCCCGATTCCGCGAGTTTGGCATCAATTATGTATTCGCTCATTTAGCACGTATTTACTCACTAGTATATGTAAACCGAGTCAAGCCATTACTCAAACAATTCTTTCTGTACATTCTTGTTAGTGGAGTGAAATATTGTTTAGCAATGAGCAAAATGATTTGCGAACTTTGCGAATAGATTTATAGAGATGAATGATCGACGGAAATTTCCGTTGATATTAATCAAATGAGATGAAAGCGATATTAATCTGATAAATTGTAATTCAATAATCATGGAATCTAATCTTACTAACAGCCTGTTGCACTATAATAATTTTTATAGCTAAATGAAAACTATGACTAATGTGACTGAGTTTTATGGACATACAATTATACATACAATTATAGAGACTAGGAATTATGTAAGAGATTATCAGCATTATTGATTTGTCCTACTAACACAAAGCTTTTATAATAAAAAAGCTTTTATAATAAAAAAGCTTTTATAATAAAAAAGCAACTTATATATACAGTATATATTCTAAATTCCCAAGCAGAATAAGAAGTCACAATGACATCAACGTAACGTTAAAATGAATCATAAATAATTGAAAAACTTTTCATTTTGGAATCATTTTGACATAATTTTATTGATATCATAATGACTTATTATTTTTCTCGAGTCTAATCAGCAAATAGCATCGGTATGATTTTTTAATATAGATAAAGCAATAATTTATTCACGTATCACGGAATATTTAATAAAAGAATATATAATAATGCATTATAAACATTTCCCGATCAAATATTAGGATTATATATACATATTCACATTTAATTTGTGTAACGCTTTTTTTTAAATTAATTTTACATATCCCAAGTGCGCACTACGAAGTAATGTAATGGTAATGTACATTAAATATGTTTTAATATGAATTTAATAAATTTTTAATTTTTAATTTTAGATACTTTAAAAATTAAAATTTTTTAATTATCAAAACCAACGTGCTCTGAGAGTACTATGTATGTACATATATATACATATATACTTATACGTATGTATATGCACGCGATATGCACAATAACAAAAAATAATTTCTTAGCTTTGTATATAAGTAAAATTTCGTTTATCCAAATATATTGGGGGATATAAAACGGTTCTCTCCGATAACCGAACGATTTTTTTTTGGAATTGTCTTGCCCCGCGATATGTTCAGATAAATAGAGTTCTGTATGTACAAAGCTAAGAAATTATTTTTTATTATTACCCATATCATTTGTGCATGATATTTCCAAAGTACGTTAGCCCCGAAAATTAAAAAATTTTAATTTTTAAAATATCTAAAACTTAAAATTTAAAATTTATAAAATTTATATTAAACATACTTATTGTACCTTTCTAAATAGTGCGCGTCAGTGATATCTAAAATTTTTTTAAATTAAAAAAAGAACGTTACATAAACTTGTTTTTCATTATTGCGCATATCATATACCGACATATAATATGTTCAGTAATAGCTCAGACAGTATACAATATTTATAGAATATTTACAAAATATTTGTAAGATTTATTTTTAATATTTTGTAAATATATATATTATTTTTGTGGTCTCTTAAATTGCACAGATCATAGATATTTATTATAAAAATTATAAAATATTCATCGTGTATATTATTGTATATGAAATATTTAATATATATTTTATTAACATTTTTTAATAAAACTTATATAAAATAAGTATAAAATATTTATGAATATTTATTATAAATATTCTGTGTTGTTGGGAGAGCTATTATATTTAAATACTATACTCTCTTCTCTATCATTTAGAGTTCCAATAATAAGAACTACATCAAAAAACTGAAGTCGACACTACGAAAACTACGTCGAGCTCTTCCTATCTAAATTACAACTTCTATTATCCATAATTTGAATAATAAGCTCTGATATGAGTTCGAATATTTGAAACTGAACATAAACTTATATAGAATGCAGATAAAAGGAATTCTACTGCAAATATTATCACCAACAATGTTTAACTTATTTTAAAGAGTTTGACAATCCATATTGTTTCTATAAAACGATAAGTTTTATAGTCAGTTATGCATGGTCACACAATTGAAGATCTTAATTTACTAAAAGCCATAAAAAAAAATGAATATGATCTTTCTTTCATTTTCTAGGAAAAACAACATGGATTGCCAAACTCTTTGTGATAATATTTGCGGTAGAATTCCTTTTGTCTGCATTCTATACAAGTTTATGTTCAGTTTCAAATATTCGAACTCATATTAGAGCCAAATTATGGCTAATAAGAGTTGTAATTTAGATAGGAAGAGCTCGATATAGTCGACTTCAGTTTTTTTAATGTAGCTCTTATTATAAAACTATAAATAGTTTGCCTTTGTCTTATTAACTTTAATGGCACATTTTTAGATATATTTGCGCAAGATACTAAAGCGCACAAAGTATATAATTGCTATTTTTCTATCATTTCTTCAGGAATTTTATTATAAAAAGTATAAGTGATAACAATAAGTACTAGCAGCAATTTTTAAAAGTTTATTGTAAGTAAAATCTATGACTCATCCGCAAAAATTTTTCGCAAAAACTTTTAACTTATTTATGTAATGTTTATGTATGTACGGATCCATTATGTAAATTATAGTATAAGAGTGTACTAAATATAGTATATATAAGAGTACCACACAACATATTAACATTAGTCATTCTCTTGGTACGACAGAAAAGTATGTTACGAAAACTTATCTATGCTATTCTCATTTTTTTCTTTCGAATAATAATATCGCAGACCAGTCGTAAGTATTCATATACGAATACACATAATACATGCTTAACCCTCGGACAGCGGACGTCGTGATACTCGCACCCACGGCGGACGCAGGGTCAAAAGTGACCCAAGAATGAAATTGTTTTAAAATGTTTGAAAAACAATTTTTTATTATAATATGTATAAAATATGTAGAAAAAAAAATAAAAACACATATTTATCATAGAAACAAATATCCATTTATTCATTTTTCTTCACAGTTGAAAAGATTGAAAAGAGTAAACAACTCTAATTCACGAGTCTCGCGAGACCCTGTGTCCGCTGGCGGAAGGTTAAATATAATTAAGTAAATTCTATATTACATTCAGCAGAAACTGAAGAGTTTAATGTATTGAATATAGAAAAGATTATTTTGTCTTCCATAAAGGAAGTGCGGTCATTGCTCATGCATTTTTTATAAAATATTTCCGTTATAGATTTACAATATTTAAAAAACCATATAGTATTTGTTATCATAAATTTACTGAAATTTCTAAATTTTTACCTATTTTTTTTAATTATATTATTAATTATAGTAATAGATTATTAATTTTGTATTTGAAGTTATTCCAACATTATGGTAATTGTTTTAGTCTAATACTATTCCAAGTTTTACTCTTACATCTTATATGGTAGCTTTATACTATATTTTATATTCCCCATACAGCACAGAATTTGCAGCAATATCGCTGCAAAATCTCTGCAATACTACTACAATGCAATATTGCTGCACTGTTGCATTGTAGCAGTGTTGCTGCAACTTTTGTGCAACTTTGCTGTAGGGGTCCATAACAACATGCCGATAAATATATACATTTTATATGAATAAATTAAAAAATTGCGAAAAATTTTTAATTGTTACGGATGGGTTGTATACAATACATATTATATTAACATATATATATATATACAAATAT